>NW_007033802.1:128630-158791 GCF_000164805.1 Carlito syrichta
GCTTATGAGTGAGAACATATGGTACTCTGTTCTTTGTTTCTGTGACAGATCACTGAGTATGATCGACTCTAAATCCATTCACGTTGCAGCGAAGTTCATATGTTTGTCCTTCTTTATGGCTGCATAATATTCCATTGTGTATATGTACCACATTTTATTTATCCAGTCCAGCTTCGATGGGCAGCATGGTTGGTTCCATGTTTCTGCTATTGTGACTAGAGCTGCAACAAACATATGTGTGTAGGTATCTTTTTTGTAGAATGATTTGAGTTCCTCTGGGTATATTCTCAGTAGGGGAATTGCTGGGTCATATGGAAGAATACCACATTGTTTTGATTATTGTAACTCTATTGTACATTTTATAATAAGAAAGTGTGAGTCCTCCAGTTTTGTTCTTCTTTTTAAATATTATTTTGGCTATTTAGGGTCCCTTTAGACTCTATATATTAATAAGTTTTAGAATAGGTTTTTCTGTATCTGCCAAAAAACTCATTGGGATTTTTATTGGGATTGGTTGAATCTGTAGGTCACTTTGGGTGTTGTCTTCCATTCCAGAAATATGGGATGTGTATGTGCATGTGTATATGTGTGTGTGTGTATGTATTTACTGATTTCTTTAAACTTTTTTTCATTAGTGTTTAGTTTTATTGTACTTTTACTATCTTGTCTTTTACTTTCTTGGTTACTTTAATTCCTAAGTATTTGATTATTGTTGATATAATTCTAAATGGAATTATTTTTATAATTATTTTTATAATTTTCTTTTCAGTTTGTTCATTGTTAGTATATAGAAATGCAATGATTTCTGTGTGTTGATTTTGTATCCTACTTTGTTTAATTCATTTTTTTAGTTTAAGCAGTTTTTTTTGGTGGAATTTTTAGGGTTTTCTACACATAAGATTATAATATCTGTGAACAGAGATAATTTTATTTCTTCTTTTCCAATTTGGATACATTTTATTTTGTTTTTTCTTGATTAACGGCATTGGCTAGAACTTCCAGTACTATGTTGAATGGAAGTGACAAAAGTGGGCTTCCTTACTTTGTTCCCAATCTTGGTGGAGAAGCTTTCAGTCTTTTGCCATTGAGTATGATTTTGCTGTGTGTGTGTCATGGTTTTTGTGTTGTTGAGGTAGTTCCTTTTATTTCTAGTTTGTTGAGTGGTGTGTGTGTTTACCTCTCATTCTGTCCATATAGTAAATTACATTGATCAATTTTCCTTTGTTGAACTTCTAGCATTTCAGGAATAAATTTCAGTGGTCATGGTGTATAACTTCTAAAGTATGCTATTGAATTCAGTTTGCTAGAATTTTGTTGAAGATTTTTGTATCAATGTTCATAGGGATATTTGTCTGTATTTTGTCTTTGTCTGGTTTTGGTATCAGGGTAATGCTGGCCTCATAGAATGAGTTAGGAAGTATTTCCTCCTCTTTAGTTTTTTGGAAAAGTTTGAGAAGAATTGGTATTAGTTCTCCTTTAAATGTTTGGTAAAGTGAAGCCTTCAGGTCCAGCACTTTTCTTTATCAGGAAATTGTTGATTACTGATTCAGTCTCTTTACCAGTTATGATTTTTTATTTCTTCATAAGTTAGTCTTTGTAGGTTTTGTGTTTCTAAAATTTTTCATGTTTTCTAGTTTATCCAATTTTTTGGTATATAATTGTTCATAGTACCGTCTTATAATCTTTTTTATTTCTGTAGAGTCAATAGTAATGTCCTCACTTTTATTTCTGATTTTAGTAATGTAAGTCTTCTCTTTTTTTCCCTAATCTTCTTAACTAAAGGTTTGTCAATTTTATCTGTGTTTTTAAGGAACTAACTTTTGGTTTTATTGGTTTTTCTCTATTGATTTTTTATTCTCTGTTTTATTTGCCTTTTCTCTAATCTTTATTATATCTTTCCTTCTGCTAGCTCTGGGTTTAGTCTGTTCTTCTTTTTCTAGTCCACTATGCTGTAAACTTAGAAGGTTGATTTGAGATATTTCTTGTTTTTTAAAAGTATTATTATTTTATTTTAAAGATGTGGGTTACAATTCAGGATTAGGCACATAAGTGGTCAATGTACAAGTGAAGTTTGGGCCTCCCGTTGGTCCTCACTTTGCCTCACTTCGTTTAGGATCAGGTACCTTTATTGATGTTATGTTCCTTCCCTTCCCCTGGCAGTGTCCCTCTACTGCCAGTCCCTTTCTTGTAGCATTATAATAAATGTTCAGGATACACTTATGAGTGAGAACATGTGGTACTCAGCTCTTTGTTTCTGAATATGATAGACTCTAAATCCATCCAAGTTGCTGCGAAGTCCATAATTTTGTTCTTCTTTATGACTGTGTAATATTCCATTATGTGTGTGTACCACATTTTTAAAAAATCCAGTCCACTTTTGATGGGCAGCATGGTTGGTCCCATGTTTTTGCTGTTGTGAATAGTGTTGCAATAAACATGTGCACAGGTATTTTTTTGTAGAATGATTTGAGTTCCTCTGGGAATATTCCCAGAAGGGGGATAGCTGGATCATATGGAAGGTCAATTTTTAGATATGTTAGAAATCACCACGCTATTTTTCACAGAGCTTGTACTAGTTTACACTCCCACCAACAGTGTAGAAGTTTTCCCTTTTCTCTGCATCCTCTCCAGCATCTATTGTTTTTTGAATTATTAATGATGGCTATCTTGACTGGAGTTAGGTGGTATCTCACGCCATAAGCGATAAGATAGACAAGTAGAACCTCATTAAACTGAAAAGTTTATGACAACCAAAGGAAACCATCAAGGGAGTGGGGAGATAGCCCACAGATTGGGAAAAAATATCTGACAAAGGTCTAACATCCAGGATCTATGAAGAACTCAAATGTGCCAAAAGGAAAAAACAAACAGCCCTATTAAAAAGTAGGCAAAAGATATGAATAGATACTTCTCAAAATAAGACAAATATGTGAAAAAGAAAAAAAAAAAAAGCTTTTAAGAACAGTTTGTTGGCCAGGCATGGTGGCTAACACCTATAATACTTTGGGAGGCCGAGGTGAAAGGATTGCCTAAGCACACGGGTTCAAGACCAGCCTGGGCAACTTGGTGAGACCTCATCTCTACAATATATCAAAAAATTAGCCAGGCGTGGTGGTGCATGCCTGTAGTTACAGTAACTTGGAAGACTGAGGCAGAAAGATCACCTGAGCCCAGCAGGTCAAGGCTGTGGTGGCTGTGAGCATGCCATTGCACTCCAGCCTAGGTGACCATGAGACTACAAGTAAAAAAAAAAAAAAGAAAGACATATGAGCAGCCAACAGATAAATGAAAAAATGCTCAGCCTCACTAATCATCAAAGAAATGCAAATCAAAACCACATTCTCTCTTTTTTTTTTTTTGAGTTGGAGTCTCACTCTGTCGCCCAGACTGGAGTGCAGTGGCCGCTCCCGGCCACTGCAGCTTCGACCTGCTGGGCTCCGGCGATCCTTCTGCCTCAGCCTTCCGAGTAGCTGGAATTACAGGCATGTGCTACCATGCCCGGCTGATTTTTTTGATTTATTGTAGAGATGAGGTCTCGCCAAGTTGCCCAGGCGGGTCTTGAACCTGCGGGCTCAGGCAATCCACTCACCTCAGCCTCCCAAAGCGCAGGATTACAGGCTGAGCCACCCAGCCCGCCTCTTGTTTTTTACTGTTTATAGTTATAACTGTCTCCCTTACTACTACATGCTTTGGTATGTTGTGTTTTCATTTTAATTCATCCCTAAGTATTTAAAAGTTTCTTGTGTTGTATTATCTTTGATTAATTGTTTAAGAGTGCATTTTTAATTCCAGAAAATTTGTGAATTTTTTAGTTTTACTTGTTATTGATTTCTAATGTCATTCTATTGTGGTTGGAGAGGATATGTTATATGATCTGTCTTTAAAATCTATTGAGACTTAATTTGTGGCCTAATGTATGGTTGATTCTAGAAAATGTCCTATATGTGCTTGAGAAGAGTGTGCGTGTTTTCATTGTGTAGAGTGTTCTGTATATATCTGTTATGTCTAATTGGTCTATTTTGTGTTATGTCCTCTCTTGCCTTACTTATCTTTTGTCTGGTTGTTCTACCCATTATTGAAAATAGTGTATCGAAGTGCCCAACTATTGTTGCAGAACTATCTTTTTCTGCCTTTAATTCTGTCAGTTTTTGTTTTATATATTTTGATGGTATATTAACAGGTATGTAAATATTTATAATTGTTACATGTTTTTGCTGTGTTGAACTTTTTATTAACATATAATATCATTCTTTGTTTCTTGTAACCTTTTTTGATTTAAAGTCTATTTTGTATAATAATATAGCCAATCCTGCTTTCTTTTGGTTATCATTTGTGTGGAATATCTCTTAATGTCCCTTTACTTTCAATCTATTTGTGTCTTTGGATTGAAAATGAGGTTCTTGTAAATGGCATGTAGTGAGAGATGTGTATTTACTCATTCTGCTATATCTTGTTTTTAATATTTCCATTTTGTTCACATATTATTATCTTGAGTTTCTCTATGTCATTCTTTTATTCTTTATCTTCTTTAGGACAGTTGTTTTAAAGTATTTGTCTAGTAGATCTTCCATCAGGTATTTACCAGGAACAGTTTTTGTTAATTTATTTTTTTCTATTGAATGCGCCACTCTTTCCTATTTCTTTATATGCCTTTTGATATTGATTTTTTTTGTTGAAAACTAGGTATTTGAATTTAATAACTTACTAACTTTAGAACTCAGATTCTCTTCCTTCTCCAGGTTGCTGTTTTTAAAAAGTTTTTGTCCATTATTTTTGATTTTCTTTTTTGATTGTTGCAGGCTTTCTGGGTGCCAAGGATCATCTTGAGTTATAAACTCAAAGTCTTCTTGAGTCCTTTCTGAGCCTGCACTTTCCCTGAGATGCACACTTTTTAATTTTCTCCATATATGCATTTATTTTTAAATGTCCTGGTTTTTCTTGAATTTTTATTTTATTTTAAAGATGTGGGGTACAATTCAGGGTTAGGTCTACAAATGTTGATTATGCAGGTACCCTTGTTGATGTGGTATGCTCCTCCCTCCCCTAGTAGTTTTCCTCAACTGCCAATCCCATCCTCCCTCCCCGGGCAGTTTCCCACTGCTGCCAATCCCTTTCTTATAGTATTATGATAGTTGTTCCAGGTTTGCTTATGAGTAAGAACATATGGTACTCTGTTCTTTGTTTCTGTGATAGATCACTAAGTATGATTGACTCTAAATCATCCAAGTTGCTGAGAAGTCCTTATGTTTGTCCTTCTTTATGGCTGCATGATATTCCATTGTGTATATGTACCACATTTTTTTATCCAGTCCAGCTTCAATGGGCAGCATGGTTGGTTCCATATTTTTGCTATTGGGACTAGAGCTGCAACAAACATCCGTGTGTAGGTATCTTTTTTGTAGAATGATTTGAGTTCCTCCAGGTATATTCCCAATAGGGAATTGGTGGATCATATGGAAGGTCAATTTCTAGTTCTTTCAGAAATTGCCACGCTGTCTTCCAAAGAGGTTGCACTAGTTTGCATTCCCACCAGCAGTGTAGAAGCGTTCCTTTTTCGCCATATCCTCACCAGCATCTGTTGTTTGTTTTATTAATGATGGCCATCTTTACTGGGTTAGGTGGTATGTCAGTGTGGTTTTGATTTGCATTTATCTGATAATGAGTGAGGCTGAGCACTTTTTCACGTGTCTGTTGGCTGCCTGTATATCTTCTTTTCATAAGTGTCTATTCATGTCTTTTGCCCACTTTTTAATGGGGATGGTTGATTTTTATTCTCGGCACACTTGAGTTCCTTGTAGTTCCTAGATGTTAGGCCTTTGTCAGATATACAGTTGACAAATATTTTTTCCCATCCTGTGGGCCGTCTCCCTGTTCTCTTGATGGTTTCTTTTGCTTTGCAGAAGCTTGGCAGTTTGATGAGGTCACACTTGTCTTGTTCCAGTTTTCAGGGGAAATGTTTCCTGTTTCTGTCCATTTAGCAATATGTTAGCTGTGGGTTTATTGTAGATGGTACTTACTATTTTGATGTATGCTCCTTCTATACCCAGGTGTTTGAGGGTTTTTATCAAGAAGGAATTCTGGATTTTATCAAAAACTTTTTCTGTATCTAATGATATAATCATGTAGTTCTTGTTTTTACATCTGTGGGTATATTTAATTACATTTATGGTCTTGTGAATGTTGAACCAGCCCTGCATCCTGGGGATGAAGCCTACTTGGTCATGGTAGGTGATTTTTGAGATGTGTTTTTGGATCTGATTTGCTAGAATCTTGTTAAGGATTTTTGTATCTATGTTCATAAGGGATATTAGCCTGTAGTTCTCTTATTCTGTTGGATCTTTACTCAGTTTGGGTATCAGTGTGATGTTAGCTTTGTAAAATGATTTGGAGAGAATTCCATCTTTCTCAATTGCCTGGAATACTTTCAGTAGGATTAGTATTAACTCCTCCCTGTACATTTTGTAGAATTCTACTGGAAAGCCATCTGGTTCAGGGCTTTTTTTTTGTAGGTAGTTTTCCTGTGACAGGGTCAATTTCCTGGGTTGTTATTGGTCTATTTAGTGTCTCAGTGTCTTCTTGTTTCAACCTTGGGTGGGGGTTGTGTGAATTCAGAAAGTCCTCCATTTCATTTAGATTATCAAATATGTTTCCATATAGGTGTACATAGTAATCTCTGATAATCTTTTGTATTTCTTTGGGGTCAGTTGTGATTTGATCTTTTGTATTTCTGATTGTGTTTATTTGGGCTTTTTCTTGATCATTCTGGCTAGGGGTCCATCAATCTTGGTAATTCTTTCAAAGAACCAGCTTTTTGTTTTGTTGATGTTTTCTATGATTTTTTTTTCTTCTATGTCCTATATTGGGGCTCTTATTTGGGTGATTTGGAGTCTTCTGCTAAAGTTGGGGTTTTGCTGGTCTTCTCTTTCCAGCTCTCTTAGGTGATTTGTTAGGCTCTCAACTTGTGATCTTTCAAGTTTTTGGATGTATACTCATAGATACAAATTCCCCTCTTAGAACTGATTTCATGGCATCCCAGAGGTTTTGCTAAGATGTTTCTTTAATTTCATTTGTTTCTAGGAATGTTTTAATTTCTGCTTGATTTCAGTGTTGACCCAGTAGTTGTTCAGCACCATGCTGTTTAGTGTCCATGTCTTTGTGGGCTTTGGAGAAATTTTGTTAGTGTTGAAATTTATTTTTGTTCCACTGTGGTCTGAGAATGTGCATGGCAAGATTTCAACCTTGTGGAATTTGTTTATGCTTGATTTATGGCCAAGAATGTGATCGATCTTAGAGTACGTTCCATGTGATGATGAGTAGAATGTATATTCTGTGGTTATTGGATGGAATAATCTGTATGTACCTATTAAGTCCATTTGGTTGAGTGTCAGGTTTAGGTTTTGGATCTCCTTGTTGATTTTTTACCTTGATGATCTATCTAGGGCTGTTAGTGGGGTATTCAAGTCCCCTGCTATAATAGTGTTAGAGTCAATATTTTTTTTTAGTTTACTTAGTAGTTGCTTTATAAATGCTGGTGCTCCTATGTTGAGTGCACATATGTTTAGGATGGATATTTCTTGTTGATGGATTGAACCTTTTATCATTATGTAGTGTCCTTTTGTATCTTCTTAAATTTTTGATAGCTTGAAGGTTTTTTTGTCTGATATTAAGATTGCAAGTCCCGCCTTCTTTAAGATCCATTTGCCTGGAAACTCATTTTTTGTCCTTTAACTTTGAGTCTGTGAGTGGCCCTGTGGTGAGATGAGTTTCCTAGATGCAGCAAATAATTGGGTCATGGTTTCTTATCCAGTTTGCTATTCTGTGTCTTTTCAATGGTGCATTTAGTCCATTCACGTTCAGTCTGATTATTAAAATGTGATTATTTATCCCTGTCATTAGGCTTTTTCTTTGTTTGCTTATTTTCTTTTGGCTTTGGAGTTGATGTATGTGTGTGTGTTCAAGTTTGTTTTTGCACTGTATTCTCTGTTGGTTTTGTGCTCTGCTGTTCTCTTGGGAAGGGTGTGGCCATTCTTTTTTTTTTTTTTCCTTTCTTCTGTGCTTAATACCTTTTTAAAGTGTCTTCTGTAGAGCTGGTCTGAAAGCTGCATAATCTCTTAGGGATTGGATGTCTGGGAAGGATTTTAATTCTCTATCACTGATGAAGCTGAGCTTGGCTGGGTAGGAAATCCTTGGTTGAAATTGTTTATCTTTGAGGACTTTGAATATTGGACTTCAGTTCCTTCTTGCTTGTAGTGTTTCTGCCAATAGGTCTGCTGCTATTCTGATTGGTTTTCCCCAGTAGGTAGTCTGACCTTTCTCCCTTGCTGCCTTTAAGGATTTTTTCTTTTGTGCCTACTTTATGTAGGTGAATTACTATGTGTCTAGGGTTTGGTCTTCTCATTTTATGTCTCGTGGGAGTTCTCTGTATCTCATGTGCTTGGCTGCTCACATCTCTGATGAGATGGAGAACGTTTTCTTGGATTACCTCCTGGAATACTTGCTCCAAGTTGTTCTCCATTTCCCTTTCTTCTTCTGGGATACCAATCAGGTGTAGGCTCAGACTCTTGTTATAATCACACATCTCTTGTAGACTTTGCTCTTGCTTTCTGAGTCCTCTTGCTATGTTTTTTTTTCTTTACAAGATTGGGTTAATTCCATGTTCTGGTTTTCAAGTTCTGAATTTCTTTCTTCAGCTAGATCAATTCTGCTTTCCATGATTGTCATCTTGTTATTTATTTCCTGGATGAAATTTTTTATTGCCAAAATCTGTTTCAAATTCTTTCAGTGTTGCATTTTGTCTTTCTTGAGTCTTTTTCACTCTTTCCATCCATTTTCTAATCTCTGTCGTATTTTGGGGCCAGTCATTGGCGACTTCCATTGTTTGGGCTCCAGGGTCTGATGTTTCAGGAGTTTTCTTTTTGTTACACTTGAAATTGCCTGTGATCCTCCTTTGGTTTTTCCTCATTTGTGAAAGATCTCTTATTTTTCTCTTTAGTTCTGTTATTCAGTGTCAGTGGGAGAGGCTTTCCCTTTTGATGTTTGCTCAGCCCTCTATTCTTCCCTGATCTGGGCTCTGGATTTGTTCTATTTTGAAATAGGACTGTGGGTGGGAAGCTTTGCTGTCTCTTGTAGTTTTTGAAAGTCAAATAAGGTAGGGGATGGGGTACTAGGATTCAGCAACTACTTGCAAATTACAATGTTCACTAGTTGTGGTATGTGTTCCCTGAAACCCACTCCCCCCCACCACTCTATATGACAATGCAAAGTAGAAACCAATGCAAAAAACAATTGAACACACACACAGACATACACACACACCCCAAAACAAACTGGAATGACAACAAAGTAAAACAAAACAAACAACAACAAAAAACCAAGAAAACGGAATACATACACACATGCCTAGCACAAAATAAATGGAAAAGAAAAACAGAAAGACTGGGAAAAAATAAAAGGAATTCAGATCGAACCCTCACACATATATTGACACACACCTTAAACTATAAAAAATAAAATAAAAAACAGAACAAAAGATCAAAAACAAACCAACAACAATAAAATTGAAAGATGAACATTCAATAATTCACATACCCACATAAACAGAAAACAACAAACAAAAGAAGAAAGAAACAGAAAAAGAAAAGAAAAAAAGAAAAAAAATTGGGGGAATGCAGACCAAACCCTTACATACACATTAATGCACAAAGGAAAAATATTTTTAAAATAGATGAACTAACTGTCAAAAAATTAAAAAAAATTAAAAAACCCCTATCCTCTTGTGGCAGGCTCTGTAATTGTTCCTCTAATCGGGTCTCCCCTGCAGAGCTTCCACATCTTTCACTTTTTACTCAGTGTCTAGAGCAGGGAAGGAGGAGGGGCAGTGGAGGTGACTGGGGCTGTAGTCCTTCCCTCCCACTCATGTATGGTCAGGGAGATCTTCTTCGGTGGGGAGGTGCGGAGTTGTCTTTTCCCCAGATATGTACTCCTTGGGGGTGCTCCAGCCAGGCCTGTCCTGGGATGGAGTTCTCCTATTGCAACTGATGTCCAGGCTTCGCCTGGGTTTGTCCCTTTCAGTCGGGGTCCAGTTGTATGGATCTGACATTCAGAGGATTGCTGGGGAGGAGGGGGTTTGGGTCAGTCCCAGACTCACTAGGAAGGATTTTGTTGATTTAAAAAATATATATATGGCGCTCGGCTTCTGTGTCCCGGGATCGCTAGGGTTCAAGCCTAACAGCTGCAGCACCAGTCGCTGCACCAGGAAAGCCCCAGCTGCTAGCTCCCTAGCCCTCACTCAGCCACTCAGGCCCACTCACTCACCAACACGTATACAAAATTTTCCATATACTCACTCACACCAGGACTCGCATAGTTCCACTAGCTCGGCCACAACCTTCCCGACCTCTGTCCTGGTTTTTAATGTCTGGCTCTCAAAAGAGAGAAAATAAAAATAAAAGGAGGAAAAACAAAAGTGCACTGGCCCTTTAAATTCCCTGAGCGTCTTCTCCGCTGGAGTGGGTGAGGCTTACAATAACTGAGGGATGTGTGACAACCATAGCCACTTGCCTTTTTGTCTGCACCACTGAGACCAGAGCAATTAGCAATCAGAGCACAGATCTCCAGTGTTTGGAGGACAGGGTTCTCTTTGCTCACCCTGGCGTTGGCAAGCTGTGCAGGTTACACCAGAAACATGTTCACAGCTGTCTACTTTGGGGCTGAGAATAGGGATGGGTAGCTGTTACTGTGCTATGACCAAAATTAACCCCACTTTAACATTAAGGCCTTCCCTCGAATTTATTAGTTTTTAACAGATGCCAGAGTTCCAAAATAGTTACATCAGATTGATTCTGCCATGGCAATTGTTATCTAGTGGGGGAGACAGATTCTTGGTGCTTCCTACTCAGCCATCTTCCCAGAATCCTCTTCTCATATATTTTAAATGTTACCAGAAATGCAATAAGTAAAAATAATCCTTGGTTGATCTGAGCCTTTCACATATACATAAACTGCTCATGTAACTGACCAACTTGTGGCTGATTTTGTATCAATGATATCAATGCTGTTATCGATTGTCATTTCTGAAACTATCTTTTTTGTGTGCATGTTTGTGTGTGTGCACATTCAGATTTTTGTATCAATATATGGTAGGGGAAAATGAATTAGCAAAATTACAGAAAGGTATAGTTATAGAATGAATCCTGGTTTGAAAGTACAGGGTGATGGTTATGGGTTATACTCTAGACCTATATCTCCTGAGTTTAAAACCTAACTCATGTATTGACTGGTTATGCTATTTAATCTATTTAATGTCTCTATGCCTTTATTTCCTCCTCTGTAAAAATGGGGCTAATGATAGTACCTACATTATTAGGACTACTGTGAATTGATACATGTAAAGAACTTAAATAGTACCTGGTCAGTACCTAGCAGTGGAACACTATACATACAATATGATCAGCTTTTCCACCTTAGGTATACACCCAACAGATATGAATACATATCTTTGTCAAAAGACAAATACTAGAATGTAGTACGTTATAGAATATCCCCAAACTGGAACCTACCCAAATGCTCATCAACAGTAGAATGGATAAATAAATTGCAGTATATTTACATAATAAGTACTATTATACTGTTATGAAAATGAACAAACTGTATGTACATGCAACAACAGTGATGAAATTCACAAAATGAAAGAAGCCAGATTCAAAAGAGTAAATACTGTATGATTTCATTAATGTAAAGTTTAAAACTAGGAAACATTAGAAAATAGGATAATGACTGCTGTACTTGGGAGAATGACTAGAAAGCAGTATAAGAGGGTTCTTGGTGGGAGTGCTAGACGTGTGTTTCTTATTGTGGGTACTGACAACATGGAGGTGCTCAGTTTGTGAAAATTCACCAAGATGTGTAGTTATAGCTGGGCTCCGTGGCTCAGCCTGTAATCCCGCGCCTTTGGGAGGCTGAGGTGAGTGGATTGCCTGAGCCCGCGGGTTTGAGACCCACCTGGGCAACTTGGTGAGACCTCATCTCTACAATAAATCAAAAACTTAGCCGGGTGTGGTAGCGCGCACCTGTATTTCCAGCTACTTGGAAGGCTGAGACAGAAGGATTGCCGGGCCTAGCAGGTCGAGGCTGTGGTGGCCGGGAGCGGCCACTGCACTCCGGTCTGGGCAACAGAGTGAGACTCCAACTCAAAAAAAAAAAAAAAAAGAGATGTATACTTGTGATTTGTGTATTTTTCTGTATGTAAATTATTTTTTTAAAGTAAAAAAAATGTACCTGGTAAATAGAAAGTACTATATATAAAAATATATATAGCTATATATATATATAAAATGTTTTAGAGTTAGAAAAACTAGGTTTTGAATCCTGGCTCTGTAGTCATGGAGACTAGGACATCTCTTAAGCTCTCCATTTCTAGAATGGTAAATAGAGATATTATAGATAAATAGAGAGATGACATGTCCCTGAAAACTGGAGAGATGAGATTTTTAAAAATGGTGCCAACTTCTTTATATCCAGCAGTAGCCTTGGAGCAGAGCAAAAGGATAAATACTGTATGGCTTCATTTATGTGAAGTTTAAAACCAGGAAAAACTAGATGTAATGACTATAGGGGAAAAAATCACTTGAGTACATCCATAATTGTAAAAATGTAAAATCAGTAGATACTTCTTACCTCTGGGGGATTATTATTTAGGGATTTTTGTTTGGTCTGAAAAGATTTCCCCCCTACAAGAACCCTTAGTTTATAAAACTGGTCTTAAGTAGGAATTGGGCAATTTTGCCAGGGGGACAAGGAGCCCCCTGGAAGGAAAGGAATAAAGTCCTTGACCCTTCTCTTGTAAAGCTTAACGTCATTAGACACTGATGTATTAAGATGAACTGCAGCTGGGCTCCATGGCTCAGCCTGTAATCCCACGCCTTTGGGAGGCTGAGATGAGTGGATTTCCTGAGCCCGTGGGTTCGAGACCCGCCTGGGTAGCGAGACCTCATCTCTACAATAAATCACAAAATCAGCCGGGCGTGGTAGCGCATGCCTGTAATTCCGGCTACTTGTAAGGCTGAGGCGGAAGGATCGCCGGAGCCCAGCAGGTCGAGGCTGCGGTGGCCGGGAGCGGCCGCTGCACTCCAGTCTGGGCGACAGAGTGAGACTCCAACTCAAAAAAAAAAGAAAAAAAAAAAGATGAACTGCATTGAAGTTTGTTGGAAAGAAAGAACACTAAGGGGCCTAGAATGGAATGTACCATAAGCATGTCTGACTTGGCGATCAGATTCAGCACTGTGTTGGCGTCTTGTGGGGAAAGGGTAGTTCCTTCATAACAGGCGACTGAGGCAGGACCCTTCCACATCTGGCCAACTGGGCACATTTTTTATGTTTAGGAAGAACAACCAAGCAAATGCAGTGACCTAAAAGTATAAGTGGAGGCACAACTGTGACCTGTGAACAGCTAGGGCATCTCCATAGCAAGGATGATCAGTTACTGGACAGGGAGGGACCCGTGTTTAGTATACTCATGAGGTAGCCATGAAAGCAATGGTGCTGGTGGGTTCATAGACGTTTTTAGTTATTTCTTTCACCTGGTAGTTGGAAGTAAAACTGATCTTTTAGAACTGAGAGAGGCCCTGAAATGTTGGACCATGTGGGGATGGAGTATCAAGAAATGCCTCAAGGAAGGAATACCAGACTTCTTGCTGGTAAGGTCTTTGAGTTTCAAGCAATGAGACATTATTTGTACTCTAAGCTAGTGAAGCATGCATCCTGGTTAATCATAATAGGCATTATTTATTGGGTACTTACTATGTGTCTGGCATGGAGACTGCTGTTTTTCTACCCAAATTACTCTCTTCTTTCTAGCCATGTGACTAGACTACAGTTTTCAGCCTCCTTTGCTCTAGATGTACCCCTGTAACTATATTCAGAGCAGAAACACTGTGTGGCACTTTTGGACTTAGATCTCAGGACAATAGAAAGGCCTCCTCCTCCATGTTTTCCTCCCTCATTGCTGGTTGGAACCTCATAGTAATCCAGCTTTGACCAGGCAGAGCAACACAAAGGAAGGAACAGACTAGGTCATGACAGAACAACACAGAGGAAGGAATCTTGGTACCTGAATGATTGTGTAGAGCAGAGCTTCCCTGCTACCCTGGACTTCTCACCCTGGAACTGTTATGTGAGAAAAAATAAGGTTCTTTGTCCTGCGAGCTCGCTTTTCTCCAACTTTAGTGGGCACAAGAGTCACCTGGGGATCTTGTGAAAATGCAAATCCTGATTCAGTAGGTCCTGAGTGGTGCTTGAGAGTCTGCATTTCTAACAGATTCTTAGGTGATGTTAATGCTGTTGGTCCAAGGCTTATCATTTAAGTTCCTTCACTAGAAATTTGGATTTAATTGGTTGGAGTGCAATCCAGGAGCATGGTACTAAAAAAAAAAAAAAAAAGTCACAATGCTGAAAACCTTCCCAGGTGATTCCAATCTATACCAGAGTTGAGACCCACTGGAGGGGAGGAACATTTTCTGAGGATGGAAGGATTTAGTTTCTTTCCTGGTCCCCGTTAGAGAAGGAGGTGATTCCTTTTAGCTCTTCTAAACAGCCTTGTCATCCTACCTTTTCATTAACCACTTATGAATAATATACTTCTGGATTCTTGTCTACAACTGCTGGAGTACTTGTTGTCTTTTTAAACTTCATTTCAACCAGAAACTTCTTTTTTGACATCTTCTTTTTGACATATTGATTTGTATGTTGAACTTTGTCTTTGAACAAAATAATCCAAGATGGTGATGTATAGAGAAGCTGATTGTTGGCTTTTCCCAAAATCTGCCTTTAGGGACCACATTTGAGCATTTAATTTTAAACGCTGCAGCAGCAGTCTGACTTGAGGTTTCAGCCTTAAGACAGACAGACGCTTGTCATTGCTGAGATGGATGATGTAATAATTAAACTACCATTTTGTGCAATCAGTTTCACCTGGAGGTTCCAAAGCCTTAAGCACATCTGGTGGCAATTTGTTAGTTATCACAACATTATTTTGCATTTATTAAGTGTTGATAATCCACTAGGTATTGTACAGAATACAATCCCGACTCAGAGGCCAAGAGAGAGGGCAAGTATGTCCCCACAGAGAGAAGGTGAGGCTTAGAACAGCTTTCCTAAAAAATACCTTCTATCTAGGTTATTTGAAACTTTATGATTTTTGAAAAAAGCTATCACTTGTATTGTCTGCAGTTTACAAAATATTTTAACACAGATTATCTAATTTAATCTTCACTTTGGCCTTATTGCTTTGTGATTTAGTCAGCAGCAAGCAATAGAAAACCTGACTCAAACTGCATTAAACAATAAGTATAATTGTCCTAACTCTAAATCCAAAGGTATAGTGATCTCAGGGTTGTTAATTACCAGGTTGTTGAGGAATCAGGTAATTCTCTCTGTCTTTCCACGCTGACATCTAGGGTATCAGCTTTGTCCAAGGCCACTTTCCCTCATCGTTGTAAGAACTCTGTCAGTAGCAATGGGGGCTACCCCTCTCATTATTTATAATTAGCTCACAAGAAGGGACTGTGGAAGAGACGTCTTCTCATCTAGGTAATGTGTCCATCCCATAGGAGGGTGACCTACAGTGACTGAATGGATTTCTGAGCCAATTACTGGCAAGAAAGGATAGGAGTACTAGAATGGCATAGATCAGTCAAGATCCACTCCTGGAGCTTAGAATGGAGTCAGTTTTCCTAGGGTCACATGGAGTGGGAGAATGATGAATGAACCAAGTCAGGACTCTTTTCTGAAAGAAGCAGCAGGAACGCATGCTGGGAGCACATGACAGAATCCACTTCAAGTATATGGTGCTAATTTACAGAGAAAAAACCTGGAGGCTATGAAAATTAAGTAACTACCCAAAGTTTCACAGTTAGATGGATGCCAGAATGCAGAGTTCTAATTACAAATCTATTGCCCACCTTAGAGATAGTACCAACCCAAGACAATTTGTGAAGCAGAAGTTTGTCTACAGTACCTCTCTCTCCTCCTACTCCTTCTTTTCTGTTTTCCCATACATTTTAGGGGGAAAAAAAAGCACTCAGTGGCATGGTGATGCCAGTTTCTGCAGTGTCATGAACCCTAGAACCTTGGGCACACAAGTAGTGGGTTAGACCTATTGTGGCATTTGGTAAGAACTCTAATTTTCTTGACTTTTATAATGCTTTCTTTTTTCTTTTCTTGGAGCCTTCCTTATCAGTGTTTTCAAACATTTCTGAGTCATGGCA
Organism: Carlito syrichta; assembly: GCF_000164805.1. Classification (NCBI taxonomy): domain Eukaryota; kingdom Metazoa; phylum Chordata; class Mammalia; order Primates; family Tarsiidae; genus Carlito; species Carlito syrichta. The sequence continues at coordinate 144,893 of NW_007033802.1, forward strand.
AGAGATATATTTTGTATGATGACTCAGTTCAGACACAACACCCCATATACACTTCTGAATTAAAAGTTTCGTTAGGCTGGGTGTGGTGGCTCACACCTGTAATCCCAGCACTTTGGGAGGCAGAGGCTAGAGGATTGCCTGAGCCCACAGGTTCGAGACCAGCCTGGGCAACATGGTAAGACCTCGTCTCTACAATAAATAAAAAAATTAGCTGGGCATGGTGGTGTGCACCTGTGGTTTCAGCTACTTGGAAGGCTGAAGTGGAAGGATTGCCTGAGTCCAGCAGGTCGAGGTTGTGGTGGCTGCGAGTGTGCCACTGCACTCCAAAACAAAACAAGACAAAAGATTCATTAAACAATACTTATCCTTAGTACACAGTGTAATGAACTCTTCTAGTATAGTCTATTTTATATTTTACTCTATCTTGTCCCATTCCATCCCATTTCATCCCATTCCATCCTATTCCATCTTATTCTCTTCTCTTCTCTTCTATTCTTTTAGTTTTACAATTCTGGAGAAAAATGGACTGTATTGATTTTATGAACCTTCCATGGGTCTCAGCCCTTAGCAAAACTTTCAAGGTTAATCTTCAATTGGCTCTTTGGGCCTTGGACCTCAAAAGTCTACATTCCCTCAATCTCCTCATCCACTACCTGCCACCCACTAAAATTTCTCAGTCTTACATTTCATCTCCTGGGGATCTTAGTTCCTGCTTTCACTTGTCATCGTTAGTCAACTGCACTGTCCTTTAGCTCACCAGTGTGCTAACAATCTGTTCTACCCAGCCCTCTTCGGCCTAAGCTATTATGAAATCCACTAGTTAGATTTTGTTGGGTCCTCACAGCACCTTTTGTCACAGGTGAGTCTCTTTTGACCTCTGACACCATTGTAGTCACACATTAAAAAGAGAGAAACGATTCTCTTCTGAAACAAAGATAAAAGGCTAGACTAAGGCATTACAAAAAGTGAGCCACTTTTTTCCTTAGATTTCTGTAATTTGAATTCTATTTTCATTTTTCTTTTCCTTCTCTCTTTGCTACTCAGAGTGAGGTGCTCAGGTCTAAGACTTAGTAATGTGTTGTCCCATTTAAATACTAAACCTCATCACCATGAATGTTCAATGTTGGTTTTGCCTGTAGAAATGTAGCTTTGCCCAGAATTCCTGCAGAAATGCTGAATTCGTGCAGGTTCACCAGCAACCTTCACCCTCTGAAATCAAGTCCAGTCTGGCTCTTCATAAGTACATAAATCATTTTAGGGGAGGTGAAAGTTCATCTGGCCCAATATTTCTCCTCTGTTTTGGTTTATCTTAATCCTGTTTTGCTATTTTTTCACCACACCCTCAATCTTCTCTGTCTCTAAAAGATGCATAACTGCCCCTCCTCAACTTTTATAAAGTCTGTTAGAACCACTTTCTTCAATAACTTGTTCCATATGTTGCATACATATGGTCCATCGGGATACCCTGCCCCCCTGGCTTCCTCATTTTTTATGGCATCCATCAGGGTTTGAATCATTACTAGTAAAATGGGAAAATACCCTCCAATCCCACCCCAACAGAACCTTTCTTTTTGGCATGTTCAGTGTGTTCCATCATTTAGAAGGTTCTGTGGAATTTTGTGCAAATTTTTCTAACCCGGTGAGAAACAACTGGTCTACCCTCACAATTCTCACCTTTCCTTGGAAAGCCCCATGGTGACACTGCCCTTCCCTACTTAGGATGCTGTTTTCTGGGATAAAGGGCAGAAAACATCTCTGTATTCCTTAGGGGGGGTCCAACAATAACTCTGAGTAGACAGAGATCACCTCTCTTGTTTTCCAGTCAATTCTCTCTGTAAGCACACTCAGATTTTGGTTGTTTTTAACTGCAAATGATGATTCAAAAACACGTTTTTTTTCTTTATAACTCCTCTGTATTCTGCTTCTTTTTCTGATTTATGCTCAGATTTGATTGTCCCATGATACATATACTTGTGTAACTGGTTCTCTGCTTCCAGACTATTGATTTCATTTCTCACTAATAATAATTACCTTTACCTTTCAGGCGGCTATGTCTTTTCCTTGAAATAAGTTTTCTTTTCTGTGCACCAACAGGTTTTATCATCTTCTTTCACATCTCTCCAAAACAAGAGAGGTGGCCTTCCCCTGTCCCTTCACTTGCTTTGAGGCCTGGGTACTACAGGTGCTAGGAGCTCTCAAATGGTTTATAGGGTCTGGCAGAGTGGCAGGAAGGCGGAATTGTACTTAATTATTGTTTTTAAAATTTTATTTATTTTTTATTTTAAAGATATGCGGTACAATTCAGGATTAGTTATATAAGTGATCATCTTACAGGTAAAGTTTAGGCCTCCCTTTGGTCCCCACTTTGCCTGGTTTGAGATCAGGTACCCTTATTGATGTTGTTTCTCCCCACCCCTGGCAGTATCCTGCTACTGCCAATCCCTTTTTTATAGTATTATGGTAATTGTTCAGGGTCTGCTTATGAGTGAGAACATGTGGTACTCTGTTCTTTTCTGAGTATTATAGGCTCTAAATCCATCCAAGTTGCTGCAAAGTCATGTTTGCCCTTCTTTATGGCTGCATAATATTCCATTATCATTGTGTATATGTAACACATTTTTTTTTTTTGTCCAGTCCAGTTTTGATGCACTGTTTCATTATTGTTAATTTGTAAGTCCAATCTTAAACAGCTGCCAGGATGCTGCTTTACAGTGTTTGCTATGTCTCCCAGGCATGGAACCTCCATGGAAGTGGCCAGCCTATAGAAGGTGTGTCAAGGCCCCTGAGAAAGCGTGGTGCATGGTATTATTTTTTTCACGGCACTAATTTCTTTTTTTTCCTTCCCACTCTTATAAAGATGTCATTAGAGAAATGTCTGGTCAAGTCCTTAGCCCCTTTATTAATTTACTTTTATTTTTTTTTAACAACTGAGTTGTAGAAGTTTCTTATGTAATTTGGAGATTAATCCTGCATTTGCAAATGTTTCCTCCCATTCTGTAGGTTGCTTTTTCACTGTGGATTGTCTCCTTTGCTGTTCAGAAGCTTTTTAGTTTGATGTAGTTTATTTTTTGTTTTGGTTGCCTGTGTTTTTGTTGTCATATCCATGAGATCATTGCCAAGACCAATATCATGAAGGTTTTCACTGCTTTCTTCTAGGAGTTTTATCATTTAAGATCTTAAGTTTAAGTCTTTAATTCACTTTGAGTTGATTTTTGTGTATGGTGTAAGATAAGGGTCAGTCCCCAAAGAAGGTATATAAATGGCCAAAAGAAGGTATATAAAAAATGCTCAGTGCCACTAATTATCAAGGAAATGCAAATAAAAACTACAAGGAGACATTATCTCATACCTGTCAAGGTAGCTATTATAAAAAAATGGAAGGCAACATCTGTTTTTGAGGATGGGAACCAATTGGAAATCTTACACACTGTGGGTGGGAATGCACAATGGTGCAGCTGCTAGGGAAACAGTTTAGAGGTTCCTAAAAAAATTAAAAATAGTCTACTATATGATCCAGCAATCTTGCTTCTGGGTATTTATCCAAAAGGGTTGAAATCAGGATCCTGAACAGATACTAGCACTCCAATGTTTATTGCAGCACTGTTCACAGTAGTCAAGAAGTAGAAACAATCTAAGTGTCAATTGAAAAATGAATGAATAAAGAAAATATAGTACATACATACAGTGGAATACTACTCAGCCTTAATAAAAAATGGAAATTCTACAATATGTGACAACATGGATGAAGTTTGAGGACATTATGCTAAGTGAAATAAGCTAGTCACAGAAGATTTCACTTTTACAGTATATCTAAAATAGTCAAATTCATCGGATCAGAGTAGAAAGGTAGTTGTTAGGAACTGGGAAGAGAGGTAAACGAGAGTTGCTTGCCAATAAGCATAAATGTTTAGTTAAGTGAGATGAATACACTCTAACATCTGCTGTACAACATTATACCTATAATTAACAGCAGTGTATTGTGCACTTAAACATCTGTTAAGAACACACTTTATGTGTTCTTACAACAACGACCACAACAACAAATTAGAAAAAAAATGTCATTGGGTTTGTTCCATAGGTCCAAATGCCTGCCTGTTTGAAAACACTGGTCTCGGCTCTGACATGGTTGCTGGAGATGCATCTAAGCTGCAGGGGACTCGATGGATTTCACTGGTTATCATTTGGCCCCAAGGAGTATAATTTAAGGGAGTTTCTTCTGCTTGGCCTCATAGTGTAGTATTCAAGTAGATTAACTCTGATCCTGGATATAATATCCCAGTCCTGCCACTTATTCACTGTGCATCTTGGGTGAAGGATTATATAATCTCTTTGCATCTCAGCTTTCCTCATCTGTACAATGGAGCCAATAGCACCACTCTCTTGAGAATTAAATGAGTTAACGCACAGGAGAGCCTGGCACGTAGTAAGCACGGTAAATAAATATTGGCTACTGTTTTACCATTTTAGAGCATTTCCATGCTCTAGCTCTATTCTTTCCCCCCTCTGCCCCCACCCTTGATCACATCCATGAATGGGAGTTAGATTGAGTTCTATTAGGTCCTTGAAACTGTATCCTATCCCCCCATCTCTGGTTTTATTTTTCCAACTTCTGAGATGTATGCACAGTTCGGACTTAGGATTTTTGCATTTGGAACACCTCCAGGGGCCCAATGACTCACAGCAGGGAAAACAAAATAGGTCTCCTGAGATGTCTGTGTTGCTCCAGTGAAACAGCTGTATTACTTTTCTAACTGACTTAAAGGAATCAGTAGGAATCAACCCCTTCCTGTTTTTACTGCCTAATTACCTCCATCACCTGCTTTGATTCAGCCACTACTTTGGTGTTTATTAATTGAGCTGTGATCAGCTTTTTCTTGCAACTTAGCCAGAATCACGTCTTAGGGCAGCCATATTATAATGACACTGACAGGTACTTTAGCTTGACTTTCTAAGCTCTTTTCATGCGAACCTAAGTTTTCGTTTGTATTGGCAATTTTATGAAATGGTATAACTAGTTTCTAATGCTTGTATCTTTTCTATAGTAAACTGTCATTTTTATTTTTTGGCAGATGAGTCACAGATAAAGGCTTGTTATAGCAAAGCATGTTTAACACTTTTGACTACACAACATCCATAAAGGTAGGTAGGTAACTGATCTCAAACCAGGTGAAATGGAGACCAAAGGGAGGTCCATACTTTACCTGTGCGATGACCACTTGTATACCTAACCCTGAATTGTACCCCACATTTTAAAAATAAAAATGAAAAAAGATAAAAAACCAAAGCACCTTTGACTGAATTGAACACAAAGTTAACTGAATCTTTCACCAAATTGGCAAGTTGCTTGAGTGAAATGTTGCTTTTTAGTTCCTTTAGTCAACATTGCTTAAATAGTTTGTTGATATGTTATCACAGAGCTAGAACCTAGAAGTTTCACTTCTCCTAACCCCAGGCAAAATATTCATCAGTGATTCTTTCCCAAGTGGCAGTACCTTTTTTTTTTTTAAAAAAACACTACTGCCTCAGATATTTTCAGTTACATGGATTGTCCTTGCAGTTTTTGTTTTGTTTTGTTTTGCACAGGGACCTATTTTTATTGGCTCTTCATTAAGTGATAAAGTGCAATATTTCTTGACATTTTTGTTTTCCTGGAGAAAAATAGTATCTTTACTTAAAAAAAAAAAACTCATTGATTTCATATATGTATTCAATACCTACTATGGCCCAAGCAGGTTATTTGGTTATTCTCAAAAGTTTGTTTCTCAAAAATTCTTCAGATTGCTGCAGTGCCATTTGCTTGGAGGTTTTTAATTCCCATGATTATGTAAATGACATTTGGTGATTCACTAGAGTATGTTCACCAGGCTTTTATAAAATTTTGAGCTCTCTTCCATCTGTAAAACTGAATAGGAAGATTAGGTTTTTAAAAAGATTTTGGATATGAGGGGTACTTGTACAGGTTTGTTCTGTAGGTATATACTTTGTGATTCTTGTTATTCCGTGTGTGAATCAGTGTTGCAGGACAACAGGTCTATGGGAATACCAGGTCGTTTCTCTGCCCAGAATCACTTACCAGGTGGTTTTGACCTTGAAGGGCAAACTTAGCATTAGTTTGTGGCCTTTCTTTATTACCAAGCAACCAAATACCAATTCTTTGGGGACTTAGGGACAAGATAAGTCTCAGAAGCTGGCTTATTTCTCAGTTCGGATGTGCTAGTGAGATAAGACTTGAAGTTAACTCAGTTCTTATAGGTACAGGGTCTGCCTCTTAGCTTTACAGACCTCAAAGTTTATTTTATTAATTTCTAGGCAGTAATAACTACAATAAAACTTTACTGCATGCAGACACTGCTGTAAATGCTTTAAATATATTACTTCATTTAATGCTCTTAACAGCCCTATGAGGTTCTGTGATTATCCCACATCACAGATGAGAAAAAAGAAAGTACCTCAGAGAGAAGAGGTTTTTACTCAAGGTCCCACAGCAAGTAAGTGGCCCTATCCAAAGTCCAAGAGCTGGAGAGAGTGGAGCTAGAATTTGAACCCAGGCATCCTGGCTCTGGAGTCATAGCTACTGTATGCTACTGAGGGACTGACTTAACTCACACTGGAACTAGAGTGGAAATTGATTTATTTACAATGAGAAATGTAATAACTGTGATAATAACCATTGGTTATTTTCTCTGGCCACACTCTCTCAATGAGCAAATCTACTTGGAAGTGCAAATAATTGATAAATTGTTGCTAGATGAGCATAGAACCAGAACAAAGACAATTAAAAATGCTCATTGGATTGGATGGGTAGGACACCAGGGAACATCACCACTCCCTCTGGGCTCTGGGTCACAGTCTGATTTTTCAGAGACATGTCAATACTTGGAATTGAGCAACTGGAGAAGAACTGGGATGCAGTAGAGTGTTTATTGGTGTTCCTCAAACTTGAATGAGGTGAATCATCTGGGGGCCTTCTGATTCATTAGACTCTGAGTGAACTCAGGTAATGCTGAGCTGCCAATGAACTATGCTTTGAGTGACAAGTTATATTCAGTAATTCTCAGCTCAGCCTGTACATTAGAGCCATCTGAAGAACTTTTAAAAAACACCTGGGCCTTGAATGATTATGATTTAATTGATCTGTCCTAAAGTGCAGTCAAGAGTATAGAAGTAAGAGTATATGTGAGTGGCTCTCAAAGTGTGATCTATCCATAGACCAATAGCATTAGCATCACTTGGGAATTTGTTAGACATATGAGGCCTGACAATTAAGTTCGTGGACTCATCCTAGAAAAAGTGCTACACACCCTACTGTTACCTTCGAAAAAAGTGCATCAATGCCAGCACCTAGGTTACCCATCAAAGCAATTCTGGAACTGTTTTTCTGGAAGGGCCATCAGAGCTGTCACTGTATTACCCTTGATGTCCTGAATGTCATAAAAATATCTTCCTTTCAATATTTTCTTTATATTTGGGTAAAGAAAAAAGTCACTTGGGGCCAGATCAGGTGAGTAGGGAGGGTGTTCCAATACAGTTATTTGTTTACTGGTTAGAAATTTTCTCACAGACGGTGCTGTGTGAACTGGTGTATTGTCATGATGCAAGAGCTCCTTTGGGATAATTTGTGCACCCATTTTTCTCAGGCTAAGATTTTCAGATAAGATTTTCCTGTTTCTCTATCAATGTTTATTAGGTCTGCTATGCTTCTCATAGTCAGTCAAGGATTTTGACACACAATTCGATGAATTTTTGCAATGTTTTCATCAATTCTGCTCATCACTGGCCACCCTGACTGCTCTTCATCAGTGATGCTTTCTCTCTCCTCAGAAAAACGTTTAATCCATTTGTGTACTTCCATTTTTTTCATGGCGTTATCCCCATAAAACTTGGACTAACACATCCTGATTTCACTTCCACTCTTGCCAAATTTAATAAGAAATTTAATGTTTGTCCATTGCTCTAATTCAAGCTCTGACATTCTCACGATGGCACACAAAAACACACAACAACAATAATGAATGCCACTCAGCAAGATATTGCCACACAGTGACACAACCAGGACTATGAGACACTGATATGTTAAGGTTATGAAACCTTACTGAGTTGCTTCTACAGTGCTGCCAACATAAGCGCACAGAGGCAAGTTCATGAACTTAATTGTCAGACCTCGTACAAATGATCAGACCTCAAATGAGACTTACTGAATCTGAAACTCTGAGATTGGACCATTCTTACCATTCTCTCTAGGTAGATTCTGATGCCTGCTGGATTTTAAGAACCACTGGTAGAGGTAATAAGATTCTGAGTCTAGAGTCAGACTTCTTGCTTGGGCAAGAAGCCTAAGCTCTCTGTGCCTGGCTTTAGCATATGTAAAATGGAGATAACAGTAGAATTCATGTTATAGGGTTGGGATAATTCATGCTGGCTCTTATGCTCTGTTTGGCCTTCATCAGAGATTTGACCCTAAGACTGTGATGGGAGAGCCAAGATTCAAATGCTAGGAGAGCATGGGCAACGCAGGTTCTTCAGAGGTGTTGAAGACAGAAATAGAAGCAGTGTTTATAATAAGTGAGATGAAAGTGAGAGGAAACAGTTTGGAATCAACTGGGGAGATGGGGCGCCCTGAAAACTTGTCTTTGTGGGCTATGGGGGCCTGAACTATAAGAAGGAGTTAATTCTTTATTACATGCTGACTCAGTATCTTTATCAGTGCAACCTGGGTGAAGAGAGGTGGGGCTACCAGGATGGCATTCTAAGGGACCAAAGTCTGGAGGATGACACCTTCCCTTGAAGGAGTGCAAGAACCTGCTGATGGAAGGACCAAGCAGGATCCATAGGAGAACCGCAGGAACTGCCGGAGGGGTAAGAAGACCTTCAAATCCCTGTGGGGAGGAGTTGGGGCTTTCAGCTGAAGGACAGAGACTGGATTCAGAACCCTGAGACTGAGAGAAAGACATGAGAGTCTGATGGGACAGGAGAGGTTGGGGGTGGAGAGTGTGTGGGAAAACTAGGAGGTCAGCTAGTTTGGAGTTTGCTCTTTGGGACCAAAGGAGGGAAATGCCTGGGCCCAGGTTTAAGGACTCCAATTCAGCAGACAAAACACCATCCCATATTCTGGGCCTTCCCAGACTTAGCTGAGGCCAGAACTGGAACCCTTATCTGCTTATCTAGCGTCAGTGTTGGGAGGGCAGAAGTGGAAGCAACTGCAGGGAATTCTGCACTCCCACTCACTTGGCCCCCTACCCTCCCTGGCATTTTTAAAGTTAGAGACATATTTCTAGGCTCCCCCTCTTGGACCCCAAAGAAATTTGGTCTTAAGCACATTGTGAATCTATAGCGCTCTGCTAAGAACTCAAGAGGCTGGTATAACTAAGAGAGAAATGGTGTGTCTCGAGCAGGTGCCATGAAATAAGAATGGAAAGGGGTGAGGAGGTGGTTGCCAGGAAGTGAAGCCTAGCCTCCTAGAATTGTGAAGTACAAAGAGAAAAACTGCTATTTTACTGATGGGATCCTGGTACTCCAGGTAAGGGGATGGAAGTTAAGCTTCCTTTTGCCTTTTAAAGTTTAAATTTTTTTCTGTATTACTGCATTGGACTGTTTCCACTTTCCTTCCTCCTTTTCTGTTTGCCTTTTGTTTTGATGAAAGAGAAGGGAAAACTGGCCAATAATATGATTTAAAGAAACCTGCTACGTTTTTTGAGAAAAATGGAAAGCTATATCTCAGACTTAAATAATTAAAAATCATGTATAATGTTAAATTAGTGAAATGAACATGTTATGGAGACATGTGCTAGAATTTGTTACAATGAAAAGATCCTGTCTCAGCTTTGGGGAATGACCCCAGCTTCCTGTGAGTTATGGACAAACACAGCACACTGAACGTCACATATGCTGGTGTAGTGGAATGCTGGTGTAGTGGAATTATCAAGAGACTGGATAGGCAGATTCTGAGAAAAGATGAAATGAATTAGAGGTTCAGAGCTTGACAATGTAAAAGGAGTCTTCTAATTGTCTTTAAGCAGTTGAGGATGATCACTTCTCAAGGAGAAGAATGTTTAGGGAATTCAGGAAGACACAAAAAAATCAGTATTTTTTGTTCTTTTTGAGTTGGAGTCTCACTCTGTCACCCAGACTGGAGTGCAGTGGCCGCTCCCTGCCACCGCAGCCTCGACCTGCTGGGCTCCGGTGATCCCTCCGCCTCAGCCTTCCGAGAACTGGAACTACAGGTACACGCTACCACGCCCGCCTAATTTTTGATTTATTTTAGAGATGAGGTCTCGCCAAGTTGCCCAGGTGGATCTTGAACCCACAGGCTCGGGCAATCCACTCACCTTGGCCTCCCAAAGTGCTGGGATTACAGGCTGAGCCACCGAGCCCAGCTGAAAATCAGTATTTTTAAGCTACCCTTAAAGAGACATTTATTGGCTGGTGGGTTAGGCATCTAGTATTTAGCTAGTAGGCTACATTTCTGGATTAGTAGCTAGGAATAAAATATCAAATTCTTTGTGTTTTAGTTCATTTGGTCTGCTATAACAAACTGTCATTGACTGGGGTGACCTGTAAACAATAGAAATGTATTTCCTACAGCTCTATTATAGAAATTGGGAAGTCCAGCATCAGGGTATTAAAGGATTTGGTGTCTGTTGAGGGCCCATTTACTGGTTCATATATGCCTGTCATCTTGCTGTCATTTCACATGGCAGAGGAACAGGGGATATCTCTGAGGTTGCTAAGGGCAATAATCCCATTATAAGGGACCTAATCACCTTTCAAAGACTCCCACCTGCTAATACCATCACTTTGTGGGTAAGGATTTCAACATATGAATTTTAGGGGGACATAAACATTCAGCCAATTTTACTTTGTAACCATTGAAATTTCCAGAATTTTCCCAGAAAAGCTAGAAGGTGAATTTTGCTAATGGTTCCCAGAGTCAGTACCCTGAAGACAAATATACTGGGTTCAAGTTCACTTATGCTTGATCCTGGGGCATATTACTTCTCTGAACCTTGATTTTCTCATTTTTGAAATGGAGATAATTATAGGGATTACATGAAGTACTAATGTCTATAATGCGGTTTGTGGAGTGTTATTTAAATATTAGTTGTTCTTCTTTCAAAGTCCTGTTTCCTAGGATAGAAGATTAAATCAGATATCTTGTGGGATTTCAGGAGTTTGTCTTTTGGTTTTTAATCCACCTACAGACATATATAAGATATATTTCAGCATCACTACAAAACTTCTCTATTAATGATCAATAAATGAATGATCACAGTGATTGCAAAGTTCAGGGGAAGCCAAGCTTTTTCTTTCCCTTAGCTCAGGCTTGTTGGGCTGGAAGCCTGTATGGGGTTGGGAGAGGGCATGGCTGGTGTTTCTGTTTTCCCATGATGTTCTTCAGCTTCTGCACTCCCCACTGCTGTCCTGGGTGGGAGTGGAAGGGAAGGAGAAGGAGAAGGGCTAGGAAGTTCTTACTTGAAAGGATAATGGTAATCTGGCATTGGGGCCAGATAAGTTGGGTGATGTAGTGTTAGTGCTCTTGGCAGGGATCGGGAGCTTTTGGTGTTTTTTTCAGGGATTCTGGCCCTAACCGTTTTCTACCTGCAGCTCCCTTGACGTGGGCAGTGGCTCCTGTAGCTGGACATCTGTGGCTCTCCCCTCAACCCCTGGCTTTTGAAAACTCTGTCCCTCTATTGGGGTCCCCTTGTCCCTACAGGGACTCTCTCAGAGATGTCCAAAGTCTGGTTCTCTTCCATGGGGTTTATAACTGCCCAGTGGGAAACTTGTAGATATCTTTGTCCCACCAGACTCTGGAAAGCTTGGCTGTTCCCTTTGCCTTTTTGCTCTAGGCAGGCCATTTCAGCCAGCTTTTCACCTTTACCACTGGAGGGACGAGCCAGGTGAACAGTGATACACTCTTCAAGTTGTCTTCTGAAGAGGCCTTCTCTTGGCATAAGGAGGTGGGCAGGAATCTTGGGATACCCACAATTCTCTTCAGAGAAAATTCCAACTACTTCCTAGTTTCTTTCTCTCTCAATGAATTCTTAAACTTCTTTTATATTGTCAGAAAGTGGGCCCCATTGGAAGAACAATGTTTTTGGTCACACCCTTGCAATTCCTTCAGAGATAGCCTTGAAATGTATTGTCTCAGTGTTAGAGCAAAGTGTTAAGATGGGAAGAATCCCATTTGAATATCCTGCTTCACCAAAGTAAGATGAAGTGTTCACAGGGATGTGTCCATAGGCAGGGTCCTTCTGCTTCCCCTGGACTGCTGGAGACCTTTGGGCCTCCCTTGTCCATGCCCCAAACTCCTCAATAGAGGTCACAACTCTCTTAGTCTCCACTGACCCAAAGCCAAATTATTTTCCACTAGTTGTTAGACAAAACCAATCTAGTTCAAGGAAATCATACTGAAGCAAATGCAAAATCAAAGAAGTTAACTCTCCCAGAGTTATTTGCATGTTGAAAGAGAAGGAAAATTCATGAGGGGAATAAAATTTAATAGGAGAATTTTGACATAGCGTTTTGGCCGATTAAACGCATGATACCCATGATATGTCCTGTTGTGGCCATGCTGTATAGGGCTGGGGTGAGGCAGGGGAGCTCTTGAGAAGACTTGAGTCTCTCTGCTTCTACTTTCCCCCCCTAGTTTGAAGTGCCTCTCCCTTCTGTTGACACTGAGTCTCCCAATGTGACTCATAGACATTCTCTGTAAGCCTGTAACCAGGATGGCATATGTACCAAAATGATGCCCAATTTGAAAGGTATGTGGAAACAAAACAAAATAAAACCCTCTGCTTATATTATCCCCTCAGCACCATTTGGAGCCACTGCTATTCCTTTCCTTCTCTGTTAGCCTCTTCTTAAAATGACCAGTAGGGGGCATTGCAGGGTGAGATTCCCAGCACTCCTGCAACTCCCATTCATGAAAAGTTATTGGAAAAGAAGTATGGAATATAATACACCTATTTTAGCTACAACAGATTTTAGTTACAATAATACTTGCTGAGAGATTGATTATTCATACATTTAAGATCTCAGTTGTTCTAGAGATGTGATTAGCTAAGGAAAGAAATTTTAGTTTGAAGGATGGAGGAGGCATTCTGTCTGTGTGTTAGAAGGCTACGAAGCACTGGGCCCTAATGATTGCCCCTGGAAAAGTGGTTTAGATGTGACCATTGTGCGACTATGATGCATTTGGATAGGGCACTGAAAGAAGGATCTGGCAGCCTTAGATTGGGGGATACGGGGGAACGAGAACATGAAAGCTAAGTGTTTTAAAATGTCAGGAAGCAGCTATCTTTTATGCTGACTTTATTGGATACTTAGATACTTTACTGGATGTCAGGCAATTGAACTTAAAGCCAGCAGCAAGTTTACTATAAAATCAAATGAAGAAGGGACAAACAGTCCTTTTTGTCAAGGAAGGGAAATGGAGATACCCATGGAAAGTAAAGAGAAAACCAATTATAGATTTTAAAAGACTCACAGATACAAAAACAAAAATCCAAGGCAGATTTTGAAACTGGAACTTTTAAGTTTAAAACAAAATTATTTTTCAATCAGGGAATATATTCATGTGATTCAAATAAAAAAGTTCAAAGAGGTTTATGATGAAAAGTCTCCCACCTCTTTCTACTAGGCACCAATTTCCCTTCCCTGTGGGTGTTCTAAAGATATGTTATGCACTATACAAACAAATTATACATTGTCCTGACTTTTATGTTTTTTTTTTATTTTAAATTTTAAATATGTGGGGTACAATTCAGGGTTAGGTATACAAGTGTTCACTATGCAGGTACCCTTGTTGATGAGGTGTGTGCCCCCCCCAGGTGGTTTCCCACTACTGCCAATCCCACTTCCCCACCCCCCTCCCGGCAGTTTCTCGCTACTGCCAATCCTTTT
>NW_007033802.1:158811-160069 GCF_000164805.1 Carlito syrichta
TTGCTGTGAAGTTCATAATTTTGTCCTTATTTATGACTGTGTAATATTCCATCATGTATATGTACCACATTTTAAAAAATAATCAAGTCCTCTTTCAATGGGCAGCACGTTTGTTTCCATGTTGCTATTGTAAACAATGCTGCAATAAACATGCACATACAAGTATCTTTTTCACAGAATGATTTGAGTTCTTCCAGGTATATTCCCAGTAGAGGGATTGTGGGGTCATTTGGGAGGTCAATTTTTAGATCTTTTAAGATCTTTTAAGACCACATTGTTTTCCACAGAGGTTATACTAGTTTACACACCCGCTAACAGTGTAGAAGTGTTCCCTTTTCGCCGCATTCTCCCAAGCATCTGTTGTTTTTTGAGTTATTGATCATGGCCATCCTGACTGTAGTTGGCCATTCAGTGTGGTTTTAATTTGCATTTCTTTGATGACTAGTGAGGCTGAGCATTCTTTCATGTATCTGTTGGCTGCTCGTCTGTCTTCTTTTGAGAAGTGTCTATTCATATCTTTTGCCCACTTTGTAAGTCTTTGTGCTTTTAATATGAATATACCTTGGAGATAATTCTATTTTAGTACTAAAGTGTTTCTTTTCTTCTTTTTTTTTTTGCGTTGGGGTCTCACTCTGTCACCACAGGCTACAGTGGCACAGTCACAGCTTACTGCAGCCTCAACCTCCTGGGCTCAGGCAATCCTTCCACCTCTGCTTTGCTAGTAAGTGGGACTACAGGTGTGCACCACCATGCCCAGCTAATTTTTTTTTTTTTTTTTGTAAAGACAAAGTCTTAGTATGTTGCCTAGGCTGGTCTCGAACTCCTGTGCTCTAGCAATCCTCCCACCTTGGCGTCCCAAAGTGCTGAGATTATAGCACATGCGCTACCACACCTGGCCTGTTTCCTTATTTTTTATTGCTTAAGTATTCCATCTGGGCTATTTTTAGTTTTCCCTACTACAGAGGATAATTTGTTGGACATACTTATACAGGAAGCTGGAGTTCTAGACTCCCTACAGCAGTCAATTCAGTATCAAACTGTTTCATGGAGGTTGCCATGGAGAGGGTGCATTCATAGGGAACTCAGAGGTCTTTATACCAACCCACAATTGTAAAAAAATCTATAAATTCTTGACCTCAGCACCAATCCAAGGCTAGTTATAATCTTTACAATTTTTTTTTTGAGTTGGAGTCTCACTCTGTCGCCCAGACTGGAGTGCAGTGGCCACTCCCGGCCACCACAGCCTCGACCTCTGCTG
>NW_007033802.1:160230-187419 GCF_000164805.1 Carlito syrichta
CAATTTTTTTTTTTTTTTTTAAAGAAAACAGGATTTATTGAGAGGACAGAAAAGCACCCACAGTGGGCGGGAACCCGAAGGGGTTGCCGTTATAAATTTTTACTTGTCTTGCTGTGTAGATCCTGAGAAACTTTCTGACTTTCATTCTGTTCCTTTGTCTTCTCTGGGCCTTAGTTTATTCATGTGTAAAATTAGAAAGTTGGGCTATAAGTTGTCTTCAACTTTTTCTTAAACCACATTTTTTTTTTGACCAGATAAAATTTAGGTAATCCCACTCCTTTGGGAGGCTGACGTGAGTAGATTGCCTGAGCCCATGGATTCGAGACTGGGCAGCGAGACCTCATCTCTACAATAAATCAAAAAATCAGCCGGGCATGGTAGCGCATGCCTGTAATTCTGGCTACTGGGAAGGCTGAGGCGGAAGGATCGCCGGAGCCCAGCAGGCGAGGCTGCGGTAACCAGGAGCGGCCACTGCACTCCAGTCTGGGCAACCGACTGAGACTCCAACTCAAAAAAAAAAAAAATAAATAAATAAATTTAGGAGGAATTCTAATAAAGGGCCCAGATGAAAGCAAGGTATAGCCTGGCATAGTTTCGTAGTTTCTTTGTTATTTGTGGACAAATAGTTTTCTGTAGAACCTCAAGTATCTCTGAGAAGCTAGGGGTCTTGGAAGATTGTGGGAAAAGAAATAGACACCAGCTTGAAGGTTTTCTGTTTATGTCTGTGACAACATTATAGTAATGACTGGGTACTATGATTTGTAGGAATGTAGGGTTTTGTGGAGATTCTACTGTCTACCGACTTCTACATAAATTATGAAATTAGATGGACTCTACCAAGAAGGGAAAAGACCTGAGACTTAGAACATGAACAGTTGGGGAGAGGGGTGGGTGCGAGGAAAGAAAAGAAAAAGAGATAAGAACTGGGAAAACAAAGGAAGAAATTCATGTGACTTTTAGATTCGTATGTTGAGCAGTAAGTACTTTTTGTGAAGTGATTCCTGAATATAAGCGGTAGAAAGCATAGAGATTAAGAGATACTGCAATTTAGCTGAGATTTTCAAAATATGAAAATGTTTTAGGTGTTGATATTTTTCAGCAACACAACTTCATCTCTAGACTTTAGACAGGTTGAAAAGATTCTAAACATGGTGTGGTTAGATAGCCTGTTAATGAAGCATGTTTCAGTCTTATTTCATTTTCTGGAGGAGGAATCATGATGGGGGATGTACGTCTTTATTACGTTATAAGTAGATCAAACCATCAATGTTAGCCTGTGTGTTTGGTACCATTTACCTCTTAGGAAGTCTCCTGCAGGTCTGTGGTGTCTGGAGAAATTTCACTATGGCAGGCAGAGCTTAGTGACAATTAAGCCCTAAAAATTCTTCATAGTGCATGCTTGTAGCCCTGACCCATTGAATGATAAGAGAGGAATCAGAAAGGCTATTCTTATTTATTTATTTATTTATATTTATATTTTTTAAATTGTGGGGTACAATTCAGGGTTAGGTATACAAATATTCATTGTGCAGGTACCCTTGTTGATGAGGTGTGCCCCTCCCTCCCAGGGCAGATATCGACAATTGTCAGTCCCACCTTCCGCCCCCTCCCCAACCCCCACAGTTTCCCACTACTGTTAATCCTTTTCTTATAGTATTATGGTAGTTGTTTAAGGTCCACTTATGAGTGAGAACATGTGATACTCAGCTCTTTGTTTCTGTGAGAGATCACTCAGTATTATAAACTCTAAATCCATCCAGGTTACTGTGAAGTTCATGATTTTGTTCTTCTTTATGACTGCATAATACTCCATTGTGTATATGTACCACATTTTAAAAAATCCAGTCCTCTTTTGATGGGCAGCATGGTTGGTTCCATGTTCTTGCTATTGTGAACAATGCTGGGACAAACGTATGCATGCAGGTATCTTTTTCATAGAGTGATTTGTGTTCTTCCAGGTATATTCCCAGTAGGGGGATTGCAGGGTCATATGGAAGGTCGATTTTTAGAACTTTTAGGAATCACCACACTGATTTCCACACCAACAGTATAGAAGTGTTCCTTTTTCGCCACATCCTCTCCAGCATCTGTTATTTTTTGAGTTATTGATGATGGCCATTCTGACTGGAGTTACGTGGTATCTCAGTGTAGCTTTAATTTGCATCTCCTTGATGACTAGTGAGGCTGAACATTTTTTCATGTATCTGTGGCTGCTCGTATGTCTTCTTTTGAGAAGTGTCTATTCATATCTTTTGCCCATTTTGTAATGGGGCTGATTGTTTTTTTCTTTTCAGCACATTTGAGTTCCTTGTAGATCCTTGATGTTAAGTCTTTGTCAGACATGGAGTTGGCAAATATTTTTTTCTCAGTCTGTGGGCTGTCTCCCTGCTCTCTTGATGGTTTCTTTGGCTTTGCAGAAGCTTGTGAGTTTAATGAGGTCCCACTTGTTTATCTTATCTCTTATGGCCTGGGCACTTCAGGTTTTGATCAGGAATTGGTTGCCAGTTCCAACTTCCATAAGAGTGTCTCCTGCATTTTCTAAGTTTCTTACAGTTTGAGGTTTTACATTTAGGTCTGTGATCCATTTAGAGTTGATTTTTGTGTATGGGGATAGGTAGGGGTCCTGTTTCAATCTTCTGCATGTGGTCAGCCAGTTTTCCCAGCACCATTTACTGAATAGGTTCCCCTCTCCCCAGTAGTGGGTGGTAGAGGCTTTGTTGAAGATGAGTTGGTTGAGAAATTGAGGTTTTGCTTCTGGAATCTCAATTCTATTCCATTGGTCTATATGCCTGTTCTTGTACCAATACCAGGCTGTTTTGACTATTGTAGCTTTGTAGTAAAGTTTTAAGTCTGAGAGTGTGATACCTCCTGCTTTGTTTTTTTTTTTTGCTGTGGATTGTTTTGGCTATTCTTAGTCGTTTATGTTTCCATATGAATTTCTGTATTGTTTTTTCTAGGTTTGAGAAGAATGTTGCTGGTAATTTGATGGGTATTGCATTTAAATCTGTAGATTGCCTTAGGTAAAATGGACATCTTAACAATGTTGATTCTTCTAATCCATGAGCATGGATTATTTTTCCACTTGTCCGTGTTATCTTTGATTTCTTTGAGCAGTGTTTTGTAGTTTTCATTGTATAGGTCTTTCACATCTCTGGTTAGGAAGATGCCAAGGTATTTCATTTTTTTTGTGGCTATTGTGAATGGAATTGTGCTTTTTATTTGGGTTTCTGTTTGTTTACTATTGGCGTATAGAAATGTGATTGTCTTTTCCACATTTATTTTATACCCCGAGACTTTGGAAATGCTATTCTTAATTGTGTACCACATCTATAAGTCCCTGAGTGGTCTAATTTTTCTTTTTAATCATAGCAAATTATTCCCTACGTGTGAGTTAAGAAAGCTTTCCAGCATTGATAAGCTAACTAACCTTTATTTTCTTTCAAACTTATGAAATGTCAGTAAGTATAGAATAATAAAATTAGGGTATTATGGACTCATAATTTTTTTTTTTTTTGAGTTGGAGTCTCACTTTTGCCCAGGTTGGAGTGCAGCAACATGCTCATAGCTACCGCAGCCTCAACTTGCTGAGCTCAGGTGATCCTTCCTCCTCAGTTTTCCAAGTAACTGGAACTATAGGCACGTGACCACCACACCTGGCTAATTTTTTGATTTATTATAGAGACGAGGTCTCGCCATCATAATTCTTAATATTATGATAGCATTACCACTCCCTCCCCATTTCTATAGTGTTTACTGTCCCAGAATTTGCATCTGAATTTTAATGTAAGTCAGAAGAGGGAATGGGAAGTGCAAGTGGTTTGTGTGTTTAGCAAGCAAAAAGAAGTGATGGTTTCCAACTTTGTTCAAGGTTTCCTGAATTGATAAATATAGCAGTATCAAACCTTGAGGGTTCAACTATTCTGTCAACCTTTAGGACGTGTGAGTTTACGAGAGATGCTGGAATTGCTTTTTTTTTTTTTCCTGCAAATATCTGGGAAGTTTTGTGGATCTTCAAAAAAAATCAAATTTTGTTTTCTGTGCTGTCTGCTATCTGCTAGGAGCCATCATGCCCAAGACATGCTTCAGCATAGTGCAGAGATTTTTTTTGAAGACTTTTAATTGAGATGAGTGTGCACAGGCAACTGACAGGTAGCAGAATGCAGTAGATGTACCTGCCTTAAAAGGTCCTGGGTTGGCCAGTCAGCCTCTGTACGGAAGAGTTGGGAGCTGTCAAGACCAGGGGCAAGGGTCTGATTTCCTTAGTGACTGTTGACAGGTTTGCCAACTCCAAGAACAGCTTGCTACTACTTGCTGCTAGACTCTGTCTTAATCTCACCACTCCTGTTGTTACTAATCCGGAGTCAGTGATATAATCTCTCTATGACAAGAAGAAAATACTATTGTTTAAGAGACATAGTTAGTTAAATGACTTACCAAATTAACTATGTCTCATTTGAGAAGTCTCTTACAATGGCAAACCTGAACCATTTTGAACAAGTAAATCAACAAGTATCTTTGACCTGATCTCTCTCTACTTATATATCCTGACCATTGGCAATTGCAGAATCAGTATTCACCTGTGGGTGATAAAGGATAAAAATCCATACCCCATAAAATCCTTATGAACAGAGAAGAGAGTTGCTTCCTTTTCTTAGAAAAGTGAAAAATCTTAAATTAATTTTTATTTAATTAATTAATTAATTTATTAGTCGGAGTCTCACTCTGTCGCCCAGACTGGAGTGCAGTGGCTGCTCCCGGCCACCGCAGCCTAGACCTGCTGGGCTCCGGCGATCCTTCTGCCTCAGCCTTCCAAGTAGCTGGAATTACAGGCGCACGCTACCACGCCCGGCTAATTTTTAAAAAAATTTATTGTAGATATGAGGTCTCACCAAGTTGCCCAGGCGGGTCTTAAACCTTCTGGGCTCAGGCAATCCACTCACCTCAGCCTCCCAAGGAGCGGGATTACAGGCTGAACCACCGAGCCCGGCTTAAATTAATTTTTAAAGGTGTTCTTTGAGGAGATTGTAAGCACCCTTAAGGGTAGGGACCAGCTCTTTTCTTTTTATCTTGTCTGCCCTCCTCATTTCCTTAAATGTGGTCTTTTGACCAAACATGAATAGTGTGTAGTGTAATTGACAAGACGATGTTCTGGTTTTCACTATTTGAAATGAATTCTTCCAAAGATCCCAAAAGAGGCTGTGCTGATGGAAGACAATGTTACGAAGAAGTTGTGGAATTTGGAAGAAAATAGAGGACTTTGAGAGTGTTTCTAGGAGGGGCAAAAGTATCCCGGAAGTGCTTATAAAAAAAAAGATCCTGGACCAATTTGATCTCACTGAGCTATCTCTTCATCCTTTAGCTATGTGTGTGTGGGCAAATTGCTTTAACTCTCAGTACCTGTTTCCTTATCTGTAAAACTGAACTAACAATATATCTACAATACAGGGTTGTTTCAAGGATTAAATAAGCTGATATTAGAACTTGGAATGATAATTGCAATAGTAAATGCAATTTACTAGTAACAAATGTTAACTGTATTACCACCATTATTAAATCTCTTGTGGAGGAAAGGGCAGAATAGTTCCCCCTGTCAGTGTAGAATATTTAATAAATATATCATTATTTTAATTTTAGAAAGCGTCTTTTTAAAAAATGAACTTTGCAATATAGTAACTCACAGATTTGAAGTCTGTCATGCTTTTCCCTGACTTCATCTTTTTTGGTTTCTCAGACTCCTTGGGAAATGGGGCTTTGGTGCACTCTAGAATAGATGGTCTGGGAAGCAGTATAGCCCAGTGGAAGGAGCCCTGCAGGTGGAGCAGCCCCTTGTTTTCAGTTATACCTCTGCTGTCTCCTAAACCCAGGAGCTGTGGGAGTCACTTAGCTTCTTACCTATCAAATGATACCTAGTGAAGTGGATGTGAGGAACAATGTATAGTGTTTTATTAAAAAAAATATGCATGGGATTATAATGAAATGAGACTGGTAATGTAATAAGCATGACATTGTATACCTGCAAAATAACACCATCTCATTAAGAGGTATTCACATTGAGAGGCAAGTGTCATGCATAACACTCAAAATAATTTGGTACTCCTTTTGGAATTGTCTTCAGATTCATGGAGTATAACCAGTCTCAACTTTTTAATGCACATTTTAGCTTTTGAATTTTTAAGGGATTTTTGGTTTAAAATAATTTCAGACTTACAAAAAAGTTGTAAAAATAGTTCAAAGAAGTTCTACATACTCTTAATCCCAAATTCTCTAAATATTGATATCTTATATAACCAGAATATAATAACCAAAAGCAGGATTTTTTTTTTTTTTTTGAGTCAAGATCTCACTCTGTTACTCAGACTGGAGTGCAGTGCATGATAATAGCTTATCACAGCCTCTGCCTCTTGGGCTGAGGTGATCCTTCCACTTCAGTCTCCTGAGTGGTGGGGACTACAAATGTACACCACCACACCCAGTAAGTTTTTGATTTTTTTTTATAGAGATGAGTTCTTGCTATGTTGCCCAGGTTGGTCTCAAACTCCTAGATTCAAACAATCTTCTCACCTTGGCCTCCTAAAGTGCTGGAATTATAGTCGTGAGCCAACTTGCCCAGCCAAAAAAAAGAGGATACACTAAGATAAAAAAGACAAGGAATTAACATTACTATAATACTATTATTTAATCTATAAATATTATCCAAATTTCATAAATTGTTCTACTAATGCCCTTTTCTGGTCCAGGATCCAACTTGAGACCACATACTGCATTTAATTGTATTTCCTTAGTTTTCTTTAATCTGAAACAGTTCCTTGGTGTTTGTCTTCTATGATCTTGACCCATTTTGGGTCAAGCTATTTTGCCAGCTGTTTTGCAGATTGTCCCTCAGTGTGACTTTGTCTGATGTTTCCTCATAATTAAAGTTGTGTTTTCTGGGCAAGCATGCCATAGATGTGAGGTGGTGGCATTCTCAACACATTTTATCAGGAGGTTCATGATATCAGTTTGTCTCATTATTGGTTACTGATGATGTTAACTTTGCTTACTTAGTTGAGGTGGGGTCTGCCAGGCTTCTCCACTATAAAATTACTATTTTGTCTTTTGTCAATAAGTATCTTGTGGAGAAGATATTTTGAGACTATGTAAATATCTCTTTTCTCATTCATTCTCTCACTTTAGCATCTACCGGGGGACCCAACAAAACAACAAAACTGGAATTCTCTGTTGGAGGGTGGGCCCCTTATAGTACAGGCTTCCCCTGTTAGGTAAGTGTTGTGGGAACCTATGGGCATCAGTGTATTAGCAACTGTTATTGTAAGAGGCTGCGTTGTGGAAGAAATGTCTCAATTTGTGGCTAACAGGTGACTGGTTCTTCCACCATGACTATGCAGCTGCCCACACAACATTGAATGTTCAGCAGTTTTTGACCAAAACCAGCCTGACCTCCATGTCCCATCCTCCCTATTCACCTGATCTCTCCCTGAACGACTATTTTTTCCCCCTGAATGAAAAAATCCTCAAAGGTAAATGTTTTGCAGATGTAGAAGAGGTGAAACAAAAAAATGGCAGAGCACTAAAAGGCATCAAAATTGAGTTCAAAACTGTTTTGAGCAGTAGAAAAAGCGCCTTGATAGGTGTATTGCATCAAAGAAAGAGTACTTTGAAGGTAACTGAAGTTTAAAATCTGTAAGAATAAATACACCATTTTTTAGTAAATAGATTTCATTTTTTTTGGGTCCCCTTGTAGTGGTAATTCTTGCCTGGAACAATTGTTACCTAGGTGTTTGTCAAATGGTCACATTTATTTAAAACTTTAAACCAGTATATCCACTGATGATTTACTCTTTCCACACTGTGCTCTGGGTGGCTGTGAGTTGTTCTCCACATTCAAATCCAATGTCCATAAGTGCTATCCTTCTTTCCCTCCCTTCCTCCTGACATGTTTTGTACTGCCTAAGTGGATGCTTATCAGACAGAGGAAAGCACATGTTCTTTGGAAACAGCTTTGGGTTAGAACTCTAGACCCGCCACATAGTAGTTGGGTGACCCCATTCAAGTATTAATCTCTCTGGGTTTCAAGTACCTCATAAGTAAAAAGAGGATTGTTTTAGAGTAAATATGATATCATGTGTAAAATCTTCTGCATTAAGAAGATGTGGAGAAAAGGGAGATCTTCTACACTGTTGGTGGGAATGTAAATTAGTACAACCTCTATGGGAAATAGTATGGCGATTTCTCAAAGAACTAAAAACAGAACTACCATTCAATCCAGCAATCCTACTCCTGGATTTCTACCCAAAGGAAAAGAAGTCATTATATCAAAAAAATACCTGCACCCACGTGTTTATTGCAGTACTATTTACAGTAACAAAGATATGGAACCAATCTAAATGTCCATCAATGAATGATTGAATAAAGAAAATGCACATATACACAATGGAATACTATTCAGCCATAAAAAATGAAATGTCTTTTGCAGTAACATGGATGGGACTGGAGGCGATTACCTTAGGTGAACGAAGTCAGAGACAGAAAGACAATTACCACATGCTCTCACTTAGGAGCTAAAAAATGTATACACATGGATGTAGAGTGTGGACTGATAGACAATGGGGACTCAGAAAATTGAGGGGATGGGAAGGGGCAGATGATGGGTGATTACTTAAGGGGTGCAATTATTTGAGAGATAGATAGCCTAAAAGTCCTGACCTCAACACTCTGCAATCTGTGGGTATATTATACAAGTACTGCATAAATTTGTACAAATAAAAATAATAAAGTATCCTCAAGCATGATGTGAATCTCTAATGAACACTGACTCTTTTCTTCTTCTTTTTTTCAATGAAAGGACTCAAATGGCCTCAGTAAATACAAAGGCTGAATTTTGATTCCACTGGTCTGAATGAGAGCCAGCTTTTTTTGTTTTGTTTTTTGAAGTCTCTTTAGGTGATTCTAATGTGCACCCAATGTTGAGAACCACTAAATCAGATGTTCACTTAAGGTCTCACTGATTTAAAACTCTAGATAAAAGAAAATTGAATGTATATTTACTGTTATTTTAGCATGGTATTAAAGGTATGGGCAATAAAAAATATCATATAAAGGGAGCTATTTTGTGAGAGAGAAAATTTGAGGTAATTGTTCATTCATTCATGTAGGTACTTAGTGATTTCTTGAGTACTACAATGAGTAGCACAATGTTGAGACGGTGTGCTAAGCACTGGGAATTTAAAGATGAAATGGGCACAGCCAAGCAGCCATAGCACAGTTCAGTGTGATGCAAGCTCTGATGGGGCAGGTACAATAGTCTAGTTTGCAACACAAAAGAGTTCAGATTTTAACCCATCAGCATAAGACAACATATCCTTTTGAGCTGGTGGGGAGGGGATCGTGATTAAGTGTTAGAAATATTACTCTTGTGTATTTGGAATGGAAAGGCAAGGATGCAGATGATCCCGAAAGAGAGAGGCTGAGACTTTAGGATGAGATATTGCTGTGGGGTTGAAAAGGAGGGGCTGGACTTGTGAGATACATTAGAGGTGGAATGATAGGACCTGAAGACCAATGATGTGAATGGAGAGAGGCTTTGATGACTTCCACGTAACTGAGAGACTGCAGCATCATCCACAGAACCAGGAGAAGGACAAAGTTGTGGATGGGGAGCCACTGAGTTCAGGTTTGAACCTGTTCAGTTGAGGCATTTGGGAACATAGTATCCAGTAGGTGGATCTGGAACTTAGGGAAGGCACCTCTATTAGAAAGATGACTGACTGTGCAGTTGATATTTGAAACCATAGGTATGGATGAAATTGTCAGATCATGTAGAAAAATAAGAATAAAGCCAAGGACAGACATTAGGGATCATCAGTGTTAAGTGTGGGTGAAGGAAGAAGAGGGGAGACTAGAGAGCAAGATGAAATCTAGGAAAGGAGAGTTTTAGGGACATCAAGGAAGAGGAAATTTGAAGAAAAGTAACCAAGTAGCAGTGCAAAGGCAACATAGGAGTTCAATAAGGTAAGACCTGAATTGAACTACACTGATTAAATTTGGCCTCTAGGTGAATATAGGAGACGTTTTTGAATTTGTTTAATGAAATTTGTGAAAAGTCAGATCAGAACAGGTTGAACGTGTCCCCCTTTTCAAGAAACTTCCCAATTCCACACTCATTACCCAATACATTAGAAGGCATTGGAAGACACCCTTTTAGAGCTACAAGTCCCCTTGCAGGATGCTTAATCTGGGCCTTACTGAACAGGTGAGGAAATTTAGATCCAAAAAAGTCATGACTTACCTCAAGTCCAGTAGCAGATTCAAGACCTTAATCTGGGACTTTTCCACTTGTATTGGTGCTGACGCAATTGGTTTATACTAATTTTCTACTTGTTCAAAGGTTGCTTATTTACTCTTTAGTTGTTTGTGTTTTTATAGATTATAGTTTTTGCTGTTTTCTAAGGTCTTAGAGGATAGGAGTTAAGCTCCTACTACTTTATTCCCACCTCTCCTCACTGTTGACCTTTTGACTTCATGGTCTATTTTAAAGAATAAATAAGCTAGTAGATAAAACCTCCTTGTAGAAGCATGATACACAGCAGTTGTTCAACAAACACAATTGGACAATCAGAAGGTATTTAGATGTAATAGAACCAATAAGTGAATGATAATATATAGTAGTCAGTAACATTTCTCTTTAGTGTTGATGCTTTAATAAAAAACTGCCAAGTACAATGTAGGGAGTTCTGACATCAGACAGAGACAGGTACTGTATAGGTCTGAAGCTTGAAGGAAAAGTCCAGTGCTGTAGCTCTACCTGTGGGCAGGTGTTCCTCTAGGATTCACTGTTCCTGAATCCATAGCCACAGAAATCCACCCCCATGTACATGCCACGAGAACAACGCACCCATCAGAAATTTGTCATGCTATTTAGTGTAACAGACATTTAAGGCAAGGCCTTGCTCACTGTGATGTCTTGGATAATCCACAGGTCAGCAAATTGTTATAGAAGTGAAAAGGACAAGAGTGTTTCTCTGTCCTGGTATAGCTGGGGGCTGGGAGGTCAGTGTGATACATCACCCAAGCTTAGAAGTCAGACACATCCTTCTGGGACTTGAAATTTTGAATGAGTGATGGCAAATGAAAGAAACAGTTGGAATTTCCTTATTTAAGTGGTGGTGTCCTGACCAGTGGTCTCTGGGCAGCTCCTTGAGCCCCTTGTTTCACTTAGCTGGAGTTGGCCAGCTGTATTAGTTTGTTCAAGCTGCCACAGACTGCATGACTTAAACAACAGAAATATATTTTCACACAGTTCTGGATGCTAAGGTTCAAGATCAAGGTTTTGACAAGGGTTGGTTTCTTGTGTATGTGTGTGTGTGTGTGTGTGTGTGTGTGTGTAGAGAGAGAGAGAGAGAAAGAGGACGAGCAGTGAGCTCTCTGGTATATCTTCTTATAAGGACACGAATCCTATCAGATTAGGATTCCATCCTTTTGACCTTATTTAACCTTAATTACTCCAAATATAGTCACTCTGAGGGGTTAGGGCTTCAATATATGAATTTACTTTGAGGGAAGGCACACATCTTCAGTCCATAACACCAGCCAAAGTCAGTTTTCCTTGTTTGCAAATTAGGAACCTAGACCTAAATTTGCTAGTCTTAATTTTTCCCTTCTGAACTCCACAATAAAAATGCTTTTTAAAAAATCTTGTTCGGTTTGTGAAAATAATAGTCTAACAAAAAGCAGGGACCTTTTGACTGATGCTGTCTTCCTCCTGCATCCCCTTCTCCTTGCACCTTTGCTGGCTCCTGCAGCATTTCTTGAGCAAGGCTGTCAGGCAGGCAGGTGACAGGAGACTCTCTGATGTCATTCTCTACACTGATGTCAGACGCCAACCTTGGGGCTGGCGGGGTGGAAAAATGACCAGCTTGGCTCTGACAGTTCTGGCTCCATGTTGCAAGCAGTTGGCAATTCTCTTCTTGCTTTTTTCTTTTTATTGCTTGTTCCACAGTCTGAGGCGCATACACAGCTGGTTGGCAGCTCTCCTTCTAAAGCTGTGGTGCTGCCCATCTTAAAGGCTCTTAATCTGCCTGCTGTTCTAGACATGGGGACAATGACAAATTATTTTATGCCCAGTTCTTCTCCCAAGGGTCTCCAAGCCAGAAGTCTGTGTGGAGCTCCTCGGGGGGAAATTTGCACAGACCTGTCTCCAAGATAGGATTGTTCTCAAATAATCAGCACATGGTGCCACAGGCTGTGTTTGCACCCAGAGAGTTGCCGACCAGCCTGGAGAAAGGTGGATGTGAATATGGCTCTGAAAAACTTTTGGTTCATGCTCATTTCCCTTTTTACTCTGCCCCAGTATTCCCCTCTGCACCTGGGAATCACTCAGTATGAAGTAAACCACAGCACTTTCCAGAACTGTTTTTGTGTTTTCTCAACTGCAGATGTCCGGGAAACAGTAAACTCTTGTTTTGAAGCTTTTTAAAATTGAGCTTTTGATTCCAAGCAATTGAAAATGGTTCCTGTTTATTCTTCTTATTGGTGATAGTTTAACTAGCTGGATTTTGTTTTCTCTGGATTATGTTTTTTTTATGGTTTTCCTTTAGGAGTTTACCAGTCCCTGGAGCTCACTGGTAGCAGAGGAAAAAAGTGTCCAGAGAAGTTGAATTTCTTTTATGTCCACAGAAAAAGTGGCCAGCTGCCATTATAGGATAAACCTAGGGCTTTCTTCCCAGGGGTTCATGGATTAGTAAAATCTGAGCAATAGTAATGCCCCCCTTTTTTCTTTTTGTAAGGCTAGAACATATACTTTGGAAAGTGTCTATAAAATTAAGTCAATATAGCCACTTATTTCTGGCATTTGTTATGGGATAATTATCCTAATAGTTCTTTACTCTTGTAATTTAGTGAAAAGGATATTTTCCTTATTCTTGAGTTGCTGGGGCAAGCATGACTAATAGTTACCAAAGTGTAGATCATTTATTAAAATGTCTAACTCCTTTTTAAGTCAGTCTAACAGGTAGTTGTTACCCTCCTGAAGCATTTTTACCAGTTCCCCCCCACCTACCAAATAAAATTGCACAGTTATTCAGAATGCATTGTGTTTACATTTCTGGGTTCTAGGATGGAGCCTGAAGGAATGATGTGATAAAGGAAGTATCTAGAAATAAAGGGTACATGTTTGTAGTTAGTTCAGACTATAGATAGTGCAAATTATGTGGAAATCAAAATGAGAGAGGCTTGATTTTGTCAGGGCACATTTCTTAGAAAAGTCAAGTAGATAGAAAAATAACCATTGTTGGGTAGTCGTATGTGCCTGACACAGTGCTAAGCCCTTTACCACATACACATCTTCTCTATTAGTTTATAATGTGGCACAAAGTTTTATCTCTTTATTTTAGAGGAGGAGCCTAAGACTAAGGTCACACAAAGAGTAAGTATTAGAGTTGATAATAAAATTCAAGTCTACTTGACTCTAAAGAATGAAAGTGGCAAGAATAACTTGGGAGATATTTCCCAAGAGGACCCTCCTTCCAAAGAGGGTCCTCTGTGGGATGGAGCAAGAGATGAAGTTTTATACCTTGAGCTGAGACAGTGAAGGCACATTTACATCTGATGGGAAAGACCACCTGAAGCTCTTGTAGACCCTGAGAAAGTTACTGGCATGACAAAAAAAGTACATTATTATTATTATTTGAGTTGGAGTCTCATTCTGTCACCCAGACTGGACTGCAGTGGCACAATCATGACTTGCCTCAGCCATGACCACCTGGTTTCAGGTAATCCTCCTGCCTCAGCTTTCTGAGTAGCTGGGACTACAGGCACACACCACCATGCCCAGCTAACTTTTCTGATATTTTGTAGAGACAGGGTCTCACTATGTTGCTTAGGCTGGTCTTGTACTCCTGGGCTCAAGCAATCCTCTTGCCTTGGTCTCCCAAAGTGCTGGGATTACAGGCATGAGCCACTGTGCCTGGCCTGAAAGTATATTATATCTGTGATAGTCATCTATATTGTTGAGGTGTTAGTAATTTTTGTGATTATGTCATATTTTGTAATTATGTCAAAATGTTGATGAACATTTTGACTGTTTCCAGTATTGGGCTTCTACAGTGCAGCTGCTGGTGTTATTCTTACACAAGTCTTTTATTCGCAGTCTCATCAGTAATGTAGGAGAGTTTCAGTCTGTTTAACTTTCATGTCTTATCTCCCTGGCTTGGCTTTGGTTAGGAAATCAGGCAACTAGGGACATATCTTTTATATCAGCCATGTGGCCTGCACAGAGACTGCAAGTCATAGTGCTATGATAAACACCAAATAACTTAATAATCAGAAGTTCACCAAGAATTAGACTCTCCACACTGCAAAATGACTAAAAGAAACTGCAGGAAAATAAAACAGATCCTGACAATGGGAATGATATGACTCAAACCTATGTACTGTTTAAAAATCTTACCCCATTCTTTACCATTTAATATCAGAATATGACTTAAAGATGAACCAAACGATAGTCTACAGATCACTGAGCCAAAAAGCCTGTTTAAATGATAAGAGTATTGTGCAGAGATATTTTTATTTGAGAATTATAAAATGGTTTTGTCTTAGATAATCTAACAAATTTTTTATGAAACAACTGTAGCTCTTTGTTCTAAACTGTCTTGTGGGTTCAGGCGAGGGCTTGAGAACTTTTTCTAGTTAGTTGTTGATCACGTATATGACAGTTCTTTCTTGGAAAGACAGCAGCATGACTGTGATGGTTTGATGGTTAATTTAAAGTGTCAACTTGACTGGGTTAAGAGATGCCCAAATAGTTGGTAAAATATTATTTTTGGTTATATGTGTGAGGCTTTTTCCAAAAGAGATTAGTATTTTAATCTGTAGACTGAGTCAAGAATACCCATGCTCATCAATGTGGGTGGGCATCATCCAGTGCACTGAGAGTCTGACTTGAACAAAGAGGTGGAGGATGGGAAAATGCAGTCTCTTCTAGAACCAGGTCATCCATCTTCTCCAACCCTCAGATATCAGAGCTCCTGGTTCTGAAGCCTTTGGTTTATAGAACTTATACCAGTGGTCAAGACCAGCTACCCTCTCCCCACATTCCCATTCTCAGGCCTTTGGCCTTGACTGAGAGTTATACCACTGGCCCCCTGGTTTTTAAGCCTTTAGACTCAGATGGAATGACACCACTGACTTTCTTGGTTCTCCAGCTTACAGATGGCCGATCATGAGGCTTCTCAGCCTCTGTAATTGTGTGAACCAATTTCCATAATAAATTCCCTCTTTTAGATATCTCCGTATATCTTATTGTTTCTGTTTCTCTGGAGAATGCTGGCTAATACAAAGCTGTAGTAAAAACACACAATGTGCTTTTAAATTTTGCTTTAGACACACCTTTGCTATGTGACTTTGACCAAATGCTCATCTCTCTGCATTTATTTGCTCATTGGTAATGTGGCAGTAACAATATCTTCCTCTCTCTAGGCTGTGAGGATGATGTGTGAAAATGCAAATCTAGGGATGGCATATAGATGGGACATAAAAAAAAAAAAAAAGCATCTCTTCTCTTTGACTTTGGAGGCAATGTGATGGTTGGTGTTAATGTTGACTCTGGAGTCTGACCTGGATGGGAAAATTGAACTTGGCTCTGCCATGAACTGGCAATTTGACTTGGACAAGTTACTTAATCTTACCAGGTCTCAGCTCAGGTTCTTCATTCATAAAATGAAAATTATAATATTGCCCATACTATAGAATTATAATGAGGATTGAATGAGATAATATACATAAAACAACCTAGTTAGAGGCTGCTGCATAATAATGGCTTGCTATATTTGTTTCTATACCCAGTCTAAGATTGCTCTCACATGGGAATTCTGATTTTAATATTCTGAACTTTCCAGAGTCTTAGCATAAAAGGTCTAAATTGCAAGGTGTCTGATGATAGAGAAGACTTGTAGTTACCCACTTATTTGAAACAGAATATGCAAATTCTAAATTTTTTGGCCAGAAATTTTATCTTTTACAATTTAGTAAAAGAATGAGACTATTTACCTAAGCATTTCAGTTTTATAAATGATCAAATCGTAGCTAATATATGATCATCAGCTTCTTAGTTTGTATTTGTTGTATAGACTTAGTCATAACAACCTTCCCTTCAAAAAAAGGGAATTCCAAAATCTTGCTAGTGAACCCAATTTCTGTGATGGTCAAAGCGGATGTACATCAAAATTCAAGAAAGTAGCTAGTTTCTGGGCAAACACTTTCAGGCCAGTGATTTCCATTGAGTGCATTTTGGAAACCTGATGGGACATTATTGCAAAGCATTGGTAGCATGCAGTGGGCAGAGCCTTAGGATACAAGATGTCCTGTAATGTGTAGAATCGCCCCATATAGCAAAAATCATCTTATTTCCCACTCGCCTCCCACATGTCTTGTTTTTCTAGGTAGGGGCCTCCATTTTCCATATTATTGTCTCCAGATATGAAGTTTCCATGGGTTAGAGTGTATCATAATACATTTTAATATCCACCAGCACCACTCTTCTTTCATTTTCTTATACTCGTACATGGTGGCTCCTGAACTTCTTTTCTCAAATGCGAACATTCAGGACGAGTCTGACAAAATGAATGTCAGACTATTTCATTATGTTTTCTACTACTTTTGTCCTGCACAAGCATTCATGTATTGAAAAAATAAATTATTTTATTATAAATCACTTTACTTTTATCCTTGATATTATGTGAGGGTAGTTTGTTCATTTTCTAAAATTGTACATACTTTTGTATACATGATAAATTATATAATTTATCAATTTCATTTCAGAATAGTATAGAAACATAAAAAGGGGTTAATAGGACTCATAGTGCTGGATCCCATCTCCACAAGCCTTTGTAGACTATTTGACTTAGTGAGTTTTCCAGTTCCTAACCCTCTCCAGCACAACATTCCTACATTACAGAGAAGTTACATTAGTGTTGGAAAATGACAGGAAGAAATAGGTGGGCAGCGTACTGTACTCTGAGGTATTCTCCTTCTGTGTGCTTATGATTCTTGTAGGAACAGAATATTTATGCTTTTAAAGGGCTAAGAATTAAATTGTGTCTCCCTAAAATTCATATGTTGAAGTCCTCACCCCTCAAATGTGACTATGTTTGGAGACAGGACCTTCTAAGAAGGTAGTTAAGGTTAAAAAAGGGGCCCTAATCCCGTAGGACTGGTGTCTTCATAAGGGGAGGACTAGACATTAGGGATGCACAAGCAAAGAAAAAGCTATGTGAGGACAAGCAAGAAGTTGACCATCTGCCAGTCAAGAAGAAAGACCTTAGGGGAAACAAGAAAACCTTGATCTTTGATTTCTGGCCTCCCAAGTGAGGCCACCCAGTCTGTCATATTTTGTTATGGAAGCTTTGGAAAACTAATACAAGGGTTGAGACACCCAGTTTTTAGAGGGATTGACTACCACCTGCTTCCCTTCTGCCCTACTTTCTGGTGACTGCTTTCCCTGATTAACTTAACTCACATGCCTATGTCCTTGGAGCTGTTTCTGATCTCATCCTAATCTTTTTACTCTCATCTGCCCAGAATTTTTGTTCTACTTTTGCCTGCATTTAAAGCACCCCTTTCATTTCTGCTCCTTTTCCTCACTGGTCCTTTCCCCAGCACCCATTCTTACCTGCCCATCTGGCAGACACATGGAGGCATATGGGATTTATGAGTCTCTCCCAGTGGATAGAAGAGACTCTCCAGCTTCAAGAAGCCATATGGCAGGTGATAACTTAGAGAGACATAGCTACCAGAGCAAATCATACCAAACAGGGATGTCTCTCTTTGGTGCCAGTTTGTTGTATCAGCAGAACTAGCTAAAGTTGTGGTTAGTAACAATTTGAGGCATTGGAAAAACACTCTCCTTTCAGAAATTTGAGATTCTTTTGACAGCCTGATTTATTTGCACCATATTAAGCTGGTTGGAAACAAACAAACACAACCCTATCATGTTTTGTGTCCTTACCAGGGGCAAGTGTAATATAGGAACCAATAATCATCATGTAGAGATGATAATGCAGTGGCTAAGAATGCAGATACTGGGTTCAGATTCTGGACTGGCTACTCCTTAGCTGTGTTATCTTGGATACATTACAGACATCTGTATGTCTCGGTTTCCTCATCTGTATGATGCGAATCTTAATAATGTTTACTTCAGGGTTGCAGTTTAAAAGCTTAAACTTTTGTCTGGCACTCAGTAAAAATTTATATGTTAACTAATATAAGTACATGATGTAATTGTAACATATAAAGTGTTTTTACATCCTCTGACCCTCTAGAGAGGCCACATGGTATATTATTAATTTTATAACCTAGATTCAAGAATAGTGGTTTTATGTATTTTATTGTATTTATCAATTGCATGTTTTGGAAGACACATTAGTAGAACATTCAAATTAATATAATAACAAGTGATATTTAAAGTGACAATCTACAACATTGGCCTTCCCTGAATTTTTGCTCCAAGGAGCGCTATTTGTGCAAGATGTTCTCCCAAAGAGTGTTTTGTGTTAAAATATAGTATGCCATTTTTGGAGACTCACAATGGGCATTAGCATGATAAAGGTTCATAAATGTCCTTTAAAGAAAACTGTTTAACATTAAAATGTGTATGTACTATCTCAACACAGTTTCTTAGAAAATGGAGCTTGAGCTGGAGTTTACATCCTAAGGATTTATTGGGAGATGCACTCTTAAAACAGCAAGAGTGAGGCAAAAAGGGAAGTGAGGCAGAGAAAAGCAAGTGCGAGTTAGCACATTATGCATCTGGCCATAGTTTCACAAGAAAGAGCACCTCATGACTAAGCAAGGGCTATATGCCTTCTAGATGGGCTGTGTGGAACCACCATACTTTGGAATCCTTTTGAATCATTTTTCATCCTTCTAAGTTTAGCTGCAGATTGTTAATCTCACTGCACTTAGGAGTTGTGTTGCCTGGCCTCTAGGGCCAGCTGTGGGTTAGATTCCATGCTCTGCAACATGGCCTTGGATTCTTGGATTAGATCTGGGTGTTGCCTCTCCTATGGAGCCTCTGGTGGCTTTGTTAAATCCTTGCTCTCATTTTGGGGGAAGCTGAGACGACTTGAGGCCTTATGTTAGGAGATGAGGCCCCAATGGCTGATGGCTTGGAAAAAGGATGGGCCAAGCAAGTGTGGAGAGACACATAAACTGGGTCCTATATACCTATACCTTTCACAAACTTTGCCTGTGAAATTTTACTTTTTTCTCCCTCTCCTTTATTTTTTTGCCCCCTCTCCTTTAAAAATTACACCTGTTATTATCCTATAAAGTTAGTGCTCTAAGGCATAGATTATGACATGTCTATCAACTGTGTGTAATGCAATAGGGAATTGGTAAGTCTGGTTTCCATGAATTTGAAGATGGCTCTGGATACAGTGACACGTAATTTTAGGTTCTATGGTTTCACTAAAGAGGGTCTTTAAGTTTGGGACAACTACAGCCATTCTGAGTTGGAGACCTAGTTCATCCTATACAATAATTCTTTGCAGCATGTTGATCACAAGTGATATACTCAGGAGCATTTGTGTTTCTTCCTAATGTCAGTCTCCCCTTTTTGTTATTTACGTTTTGACTTTATTTGATTTTAAAATAATCCATTGATATTTAAAAAGAATTTAAGAAGCTTTAACAAATCATTTTTTATTTTGAGACTATTTCAAACTTACAGGAAAGTTGCAATAATAGTACAAAGAACTCCCATATACCCTTCATCCAGAGACCAGTTTTCCTATACTATCTTTATAGTGAAAGGATCTAGCTCAAACTTACATGTTGCTTTTAGTTATCATGTCTCTCTAGTCTCCCTCAGTCTGGAAGAGTTTCTCAGTCTTTCCATGACTTTCATGATTTAGACCTTTTTAAAGATTACAGGTCATTTTGTAAAATATTACTCAGTTTGGCTTTGTCCAATGTTTCTTTATGGCTAGGACTAGATTATTTAGTTTTGGCTAGAATATCCCAGCAGTGAGTCTGTGTTCTTACAGTGTCTTATTGTATCTTACAGTGTGGCATACAATATGATATGCCCCATCACTGGTACTGTTGGTATTGATGACTTGGTGAAGGTGGTGTCTGCAAGGATCCATCACAATGAAATTCTTTCCCACTTTTATAAATAAGAATTTTATGGACAGATACTTTGACACTCTGTAAAAACTATTCCTCATGCCACTTTTATTCACTGGTTTTCAAATGCATTAATATTTCTTGACTGAATTAGTTAATACTATCATTATTACCAGTTGATGACTTTGTAGTTCCATCATTCTTTCTGTATTTGTTAGTTGGTGTTCAGGGAAGATCTTCTCTCCTCATTTATTTTAAAATTTGTTTACATGAGTGTGGACTCTTAGATTCCTATTCTATTTAATGGGTCTTCATCCATTATTATCATTGTTTATTTTGATGCTCAAATTGTTCCAGAATTGGCCAGTTTAAACTGGTTTCTGAGTCCTTTGGACACGTCCCTGACATGCTTTGAACATTTCCTTACTTGCCCCACAAAACAAGATGTTCCAAGTTCATCTTCTGCATTCCCTTCCTTAACTTGGAATCAAACATTTCCTCCAAGGTGCACTGGTTTCTTTTAGCAGAGAGTAGTATTTAGAAATCAATATCTGAATACTAAGTGTGCTTATAGTTGCTGAGGTGTGACTGCTCCCAGGCCCACTTAGAAGGTAGAACTACGAAATACATATGTGTATTAACACATATGCACATCTTTGCATTTGTATTTGTTTCTATATCTACCTCTACATGTTAAAGGCAATCAATTCACTATGCTACCTTCAATTTCAGTCAAATACTACAGGGTTCATTCTAGCTTTCCCAGTTTCCATTTTTGCACTTTCCTTCTCTAATAGTGAGCAGTCTGATTTCCATGATCTTTAATATATTTCTTGACTTGTTCAATCTCTCTGAATGTAGCTAATCTGGCTACTGTTGGGCTACCAGCCTGCTTGGCCATTCCTCATGCGGCCTCCAACCTCCACCCTGCCCAGAATTCCTCCCCACTAAAGGAGGGCATGATAGACATTTCGAAACTTAGTTGTAACTTAGATTTTCTTAGTGGTTATTTCTGGCTTGGTCATTCATAATTTTTTCCTAAATAATTTGGGGCTTAATTTATTCTCTTCTTATTCCTTTTTTTGTAATGAAATCCATGCAGCTAGTATTTACTTTGTGAAATAGTACTTCCTCTTATCTTTCTTAAATTTAAATTCTTCAAGTTTTAAGAAGTGGTCTTGAATTGTTACATTTCTGTACTTGATGAACATATTTCCAGTAGTTTAAGTTCAGCTCTAAACTTACCAACCACAAAAGTCGGCATATGGTTCATGGTTTTATATATTTTAGTCATGATTTCTTTGGGTTTGCAATGTTTCTTCATGAGCAGTCCAATCTGTGTGCACCATGCCGGCCTTTTACCACATTCCACCATCCCTTTCTAAAAATGTCCTAGTTCCATTCTATGATCTTGGTAGGGCTTAGAATTAAATTCTTCCTTGGAACTTGAGAGCTGGTGGCTCAGTTAACACTGCAAGATAGTGTGATACAGCAGGAGGCACTTGGGCTTTGGATTTATATTCAGCCCCCCGTTTCTGCTCTGTTATTTATTAGCTATCTGTCTTTGTAAAAATTACCTAAATCAGTTACAATTCAGTTTGCTTACCTGTGGAATGGAGATGATATCTCCCTTGCAGGATTAACTTTCAAAAA
Source organism: Carlito syrichta (assembly GCF_000164805.1). Taxonomy (NCBI): domain Eukaryota; kingdom Metazoa; phylum Chordata; class Mammalia; order Primates; family Tarsiidae; genus Carlito; species Carlito syrichta. The sequence continues at coordinate 182,002 of NW_007033802.1, forward strand.
CTGTATATAAAATGTCTGGTCCATAATGCTCAGGAAATGGTAGCTATTTTTAAATTATGACTACTACTGGCCTCCCATATTGCTTCTTGAGTTGCCCTATATTTAAACATTCCTGGGGTACTCTGGGAATGACCACCAGATGCTTGTAACTGAATAAAGCAATTTCTTTCTCCATTCCGCAAGACTGGATCTTGGCCTAGAGTTTTTTTTTTGTTTGTTTGGTTTTTTTTGAGTTGGAGTCTCACTCTGTTGCCCAGGCTGGTGCAGTGGGCACACTCATGGCCACTGCAGTCTTGATCTGCTGGGCTCAGGCGATCCTTATGTCTCAACCTTCCAAGTAGCTGGAACCACAGGCGTGCGCCACCACATCTGGCCAAATTTTTGATTTATTGTATAGACGAGGTCTTGCCAAGTTGTTCAGGGTAGTTTCAAACTGCAGGGCTCTCCACTCCTCTTGCTTTTGCCTCCCAAAGTGCTGGTGTACAGGCATAAGCCACCATGCTCAGCCGCAGGGTCTATTTATTCCCTTATTCTAGTGTGCTTTTCTATATGGTGAAGGCTGGAAAGTTCGCTGGGATTCTGGGTGAGAATCCATTTCCACCACTCAGGTACACTTGTGCGATATTTCGAGCCCTGCATGGCTATTGTCTACTGACAAGCAAGGTAGAGGAGATGCTGGCTTTCTTTCCAGCAGTGTTCCAATAACCCCGAGAGCCACGGGAAGGTTGTAGGGACAGTTGCAGTAGTTTGGCACTTATTGCCCTGACTGCAGCAGTATCCAGTGTCTGCTCTTCTAGCTTTGTGAGGTCAAGTGGTTGTTGTGGTGACAATTTTTAGGTGGTAGAAGCTTTTTGATTCCTCACCTTCTTCCTTTTGGCAGAGGGAGCAGCTCCCCTGGTGGGCCAGTTTGGCAGTGTTGTTCTGCCTGAGAATCATTTTTGGAGTCTTAGCCTAAAGACTGTACCTCCAGCTTTCCAATAATAATCCAGGAAGGATTTCCCTGGATTGCATCTCCTTTTCCCACAAATTGCTAAAGTGGTTTTGTTTCCTTCAATTGAACCCTGCCAGTTATAATTCCTACTCTCTAATTTTGTCCTAGTTCTTTTGGTCATGTACTCAGGTTTGATTGCAGAACTTGGTACCTGTCTTCTTTTTTTTAAAGCTTGCTTTCTGGGCTGGAGGCCTTGACTCAAACCTGTCTGGTCGCATGAGCAGAAATTCTGGTTGGCACCTGCTGATCGAGTCCCAGCTTTTACCTCTGCTTGAGCTCCCGTTGGGCTCTACCTGTGTGAATGGACTGCTCAGTGCACACTGTTGAGGTATCCTGAACTTGCTGTACCCTTTGAATCCTGAGCCTGGATTTCCTGACTACTTCCCTCAATAGTCACTCAGTTCTTCCAGTTCCTAACTCAAGTCTGAGTTGGGCACATTCTCGTGGTCCTTTCTCTGTGGCTATCAATGATCCATGGCACCATATACCCTATGACTGATTACAGATCTTCCATTAGTTCAGCTGCATAGTGCTCTCTTTAGCCAGAAGAATTTGGGATTAACCATTAATTTGATAATATCAGTAGGTACCTTTTTTTTTTAGATCACATACAAAAATAGTAACTCTTACAGATTACCTGCGAAAATAGCAAAATAGCAAATGCTCTATTATTTACATGTTTCTAGTTAGCGAAGGTTAAATCTGCCTGCGATTTTACTATCTGAAAGAAGTTGAAGGATGGTATTGTGCTTAAAAATGTTTGTACTTGAGTCATCATGTATTTTTACCTGTATCATGATTGATGAAAGGGGAAAAAAGATGAGTTTTTCCCTTCTTCAAGAGGATGTGAATAGGTTTTATACTGGTTGAATTAATTATAACAATATCACTTAACTCAGAGTAGGTACGTTAAACTGTTGCACTGATTTTCTGATAACCGGTGTGTAAATATATTTTCTTATAACATAGGTAAATATATACTGTAGTCTCAGTGTTAAAGGTTATATAAAATCATTATAGTTAACTAGAATTCATAGGAGAATTTCCAATAACGATTTCATTTTACAATGACAAGATATGAAACAAATATAAATCTGAAATTACAGGACCTTCACCCCCATTCTAATTAAAAGTTATATTCTGGAAGACTGAATACATACACAGAAAATGGCCAAACTATATATAAAAATAGACTATGACCTGCAATCTGTCTAGGAAACAGGTTTTTGTTTTATCTGTAAAAACAGCCCAGAAAGTCTGCTATAAGTCAGATTTATAGAAAGTCAGGTTGCTATCTCTAGTAACAAACCAGAGCACCAAACCATAACCACCGTAACAATTGACCCCAAACTATCAGGACTCAATTAATAACTTCCTAATTTTTTCCCCTGTTGCAACTTAAAACCAACAGGAGAAAGCCAAATATGCTTCGCTAACCAATCCCATATGATGCCTTGCTTCCTCTATTTATTTATCTATTTATTTTTAAATTTTAGATTCAAGGGATACATGTGCATGTTTGTTACATGGGTCTATGGTGCAATGGTGAGGTTTGGGCTTCTATTAAGCCCATCACCCAAATGGTGTGCATAATACCCAGTGGGTAGTTTTTCGACCCTTACCTCTCTCCCTCCCTCCCTCCTTTAGAAGTCCCTACTGTCTGTTGTTCTCATCTTTCTGTCTGTGTGTACCCAGTGTTTAGTTCCCACTTATAAGTGAGAACATGCCGTATATGACTTTCTGTTTCTATGATCACTCCCTTAGAATTATGGTCTCCAGCTACATCCACGTTGCTGCAAAGGACATGATTTCTTTCTTCTTTATGACTGTGTAGTCTATGGTATATACGTATCACAGTTTGTTTATTCAGTCCACCATTGATGGGCATGTAGATTGATTCCAAATTTTTGCTATTGTGAAGCGGGCTTTGGTAAACATACAGTGCAGGTGTCTTTTTGTTAGAACAATTATGCTCCTTTGGATTTAAACCCAACTGTCCACCGTATACACAGAATTGAAAACAAGAACCACATGATCATCTCAATAGATGCAGAAAAAGCATTCAATAAAATTCAACATCCCTTCCTGATAAAATCCCTCAGCCATCTAAGCATTGAAGGAACATACCTCAATACCTCCATACAAATAACAACCATTTGTGACAAACCCACAGCCAACATCATACTGAATAGATAGGTTGGAAGCATTCCCCCAAGAGCTGGAACAAGACAAGGATGTCCACTCTTACCATGCATATTTAACATAGTACTGAAAGTCCTTATATAGAGCAATCAGTCAAGATAAAGAAATAAAATGTATCCAAATAGGAAAAGAAGAAGTTAAATTGTCCTTCTTTGCAAGTGATATGGTTCTATATCTAGAAAACCTTAAAGATTCCACCAAAAGACTCCTAGACCTGATAAGCAATTTCAATAAAGTCTTGAAATATAAAATCAATTTTTAAAAATCAGGAGTATTTCTTTATACCAATAATATTCAAGCAGAGAACCAAATCAAGAACACAACCCAATTTACAATAGCCACACATACACAAAAATAAAATACATGGGGACACATTTAACTAAGGAACTGAAAGATCTCTACAACTAGAACTAAAAACACTGCTAAAATAAATCAGAGATGACACAAAGAAATGGAAGAACATTTCATGTCATGGATTGGAAGAATCAATATCGTCACAAGGTCGATACCACCCAAAGCAATCCACAGATTCAACCCAAACCCTGCTAACCTAACAGTATTATTTTTCACAGATCTAGAAAAAACAATACTTAAATCTATACGAAAGCAAAAAAGGACCTGAATAACCAAAGTAATTTTAAGCAAAAAAACCAAAACCCCCCCAAAAAAACAAAACCAAAATAAATCTAAACAAAAAAACAAAGCCAGAGACATCATATTACTGGATTTCAAACTTTACTACAAGTTTACTAAAATAAACAAAACAGCACTGATACAAAAATCGGCACATAGACCAATGGAACAGAATAGAGAACCCAGAAATAAAGCCGCTGATCTATAGCCAACTGATCTTTGACAAAGAGTACAAAAATAAACATTAGGGAAGGACACCCTATTTGATAAATGATGCTGGGAAAACTGGCTAGAACATGTAGAATACAACTGGACCCTTTCTACCCTACTTCTAACTAGCCTGTCTATAGCTTCCCCTAGCCAATAGCCTCCAGTCAGGGCACACCTGAAGCTTTCCCATTCCCTTGCTTGTCCTTGAGTCTCTACAAATTGTGGTGGCTAACTCTTTTATTAAAGAAAGCACTAAATAAATAGGCTTTGCTTGTTCATTTGGCTGGTCTTCATTTATTTCTACATATCCATAGTGTCTTCAGAGAATCTTGTTTTTTAAAGATGTTCATCTTTTCCACATTGCCTATAATGCATGGGTATTTTCTTTTCTTTTTTTTTCTTTCAATAATCAATATTTTTTTATTATGATGTTGTGGGGTACAGTTAAGGGTTAGGTATACAAATACATTTCATTCAGGCACCCTATTGATTAGAGGTGCTTCCCCATCCCTAGACAGATATTTGCTCGTTAACGCCATCTCCCTCTCCCCCCCATAGTTTCCCACTACTGTCAGTCATTTTCTTATAATGTTAGATTGGATGTTCAAGGTCCATTATATGAGTGAGAACATGTGATACTTGGACCTTTGTTTTTGTGAGAGGTCACTCAGTATTATAGACTCTAGTTCCATCCAGGTTGCTGCAAAATTCATGATTTTGTTCTTTTTTATGGCTGTGTAGTATTCCATCGTGTATATGTACCACATTTTTCTAATCCAATCCTCTTTTGATGGGCAGCATGGTTGCTTCCAGGTTCTTGCTGTTGTGAACAATGCTGCGATAAACATACGTGTGCAGGTGTCTTTTTTGTAGAGTGATTTGTGTTCTTCCGGATATATTCCCAGTAGGGGGATTGCGGGGTCATATGGGAGATAGATATTTAGAGCTTTTAGGAATCGCCACACTGCTTTCCACAGAGGTTGCACTAGTTTACACTCCCACCAACAGTGTAGAAGTGTTCCCTTTTCTCCACACCCTCTCCAGCAGCTGTTATTTTTTGAGTTGTTGATAATTGCCATTCTGACTGGAGTTAGGTGGTATCTCAGTGTGGTTTTGATTTGCATCTCCCTGTTGAACATTTCTTCATATGTCTGTTGGCTGCTCAGATGTCTTCCTTTGTGAAGTGTCTGTTCATGTCTTTTGCCCATTTTATAACGGGGTTGTTTGTTTTTTTCTTTTCAGCACGTTTGAGTTCCTTGTAGATCAAAGATGTTAAGCCTTTGTCTGACCTGGTGTTGGCAAATATTTTTTCCCAGTCTGTAGGCTGTCTCCCTGCTCTCTTGATGGTTTCTTTGGCTTTGCAGAAGCTTGTCAGTTTAATA
>NW_007033802.1:187879-208081 GCF_000164805.1 Carlito syrichta
AAGAATGTTGCTGGTAATTTGATGGGTATTGCATTGAATTTGTAGATTGCCTTAGGTAAGATGAACATCTTCACAATGTTGATTCTTCCAATCCATGAGCATGGGATATTTTTCCACTTGTTTGTGTCATCTTTGATTCTTGAGCAGTGTTTGTAGTTTTCCTTGTAAAGGTCTTCATGTCTCTGGTTAGGAAGGTGCCAAGGTATTTCATTTTTTTTGTGGCTATTGTGAATGGAATTGTGTTTTTTATTTGGGTTTCTGTTTGTATATTATTGGTGTAAAGAAATGCCATTGTCTTTTGCACATTTTATTTTGTATCCTGAGACTTTGCCAAAGGCCTTTATCAGTGTAAGGAGGTTTTTGACAGATTCTCTTGGGTTTTCAAGGTACACAATCATATCATCTGCAAAGAGAGATAATTTGACTTCCTCTTTTCCCATTTGGATATCCCTGATTGCCTTCTCTTCTCTGATTGCTCGAGCCAGGACTTCCAATACTATGTTGAACAGGAGGGGTGAGAGTGGGCATCCTTGTCTTGTTCCAGTTTTCAGGGGAAATGGTTCCAAGTTTTGTCCATTTAGGAGTATGCTGGCTGTGGGTTTCTCATAGATGACTTTTCCTATTTTGAGGTATGTTCCCCGTATGCCTAGATGTTTGAGGGTTTTTATCAAGAAGGGGTGCTGGATTTTATCAAACGCTTTTTCTGCATCTAATGATATAATCATGTGGTTTTTGTTTTGACATCTGTTGATGTATTTAATTACATTTATGATTTTACGTATGTTGAACCAGCCTTGCATCCCAGGAATGAAGCCTACTTGGTCATGATGGATGATTTTTGAGATGTGTTGTTGAATCTGGTTCGCTAGGATCTTGTTGAGAATTTTAGCATCTATGTTCGTCAAAGATATTGGCCTATAGTTCTCTTTCTTTGTTGGATCTTTACCTGGCTTGGGTATCCATGTGATGTTGGCTTCGTAAAATGATTTGGGGAGAGTTCCATCTTTTTCAAGCACCTGGAATACCTTCAGTAGGATTGGTATCAGCTCCTCCTTAAATGTCTTGTAGAATTCTACTGGAAAGCCATCTGGACCAGGACTTTTTTTTTGTAGGAAGTTTTCTTATTACGTAGTTGATTTCCTTGATTGTTACTGGTCTATTTGGGGTCTCAATTTCTTCTGGTTCCAAACTAGGTAGATTGTGTGATGTCAGAAAGTCCTCCATTTCCTTAAGGTTTTCAAGTTTGTTTCCATACAAGTGTGCATAGTACTCTCTAATGATCTTTTGTATTTCTTCAGGGTCAGATGTGACTTCATCTTTTGTGTTTCTGATTGTGCTTATTTGGTTTTTTTCTCATTTTTTCTTGGTCAGTCTAGCTAGGGGACCATCAATCTTGTTTATCCTTTCGAAGAACCAGCTTTTTGTTTCATTGATTTTTTTGTATTATCTTTTTGTCTTCTATGTCCTGGATTTGGGCTTTTATTTTGGTGATCTGGATTCTTCTGCATGGGTATTTTCAAAGTCCCGAGTCCTAAGTTTTTAATTTCTCTGTCTCTCAACTTTTCTGTTATTAAAAATCTATGTCCTCTGATTTAAACTTTTAATTCAGACTGAATTTGAAAATTTGGTTTATAATTTAAAATTCTCTATCATAAGATAATTTTCTCCAGTTTCAAGTTGTATTATATCTAAAAATTTAACAATCTTTGTTATAAAATTGATTGAATTCATTTTTTTTTTTTGACTTTACTCCTTTCTATCTTTATGGAAGCATTTTTAAGTTTAAAAATTATTTTAAATTGTATATATGCAAAGTGTACAACATGATGTTTTGACGTATGTATACATAGTAAATGATTACTACAGTTGAGCCAATTAACATATTCATGATCTCACATAGTTCTCTTGTGTGTATGTGTGTGTTAAAAGTACCTAAAATCTACTCTCTCAGCAAATTTCCAGTATACTGTATTATTAACTATAATGCCAATCTTAGAGCTCAAGACATACTCATTCTACATAATTGCAACTTTATACTCTTTGACCTTCATTACCCCAGATCCTTCTTCCCCCAGACCCTGGTACCCACTGTTATACTTTCTGTTTCTGTGTATTCAAGGTTTTTATTTTTTGAGTTGGAGTCTCACTCCATCGCCCAAGCTGTCATGCAGTGGCATGCTCATAGCCACCCCAGCATTGATTCACAGGGCTCAGATGATCCTTCTGTCTGAGCCTTCCAAGTAGCTGGAACTACAGGTGTGTGCTACCACACCGGGCTAATTTTCTGATCTATTGTAGAGATAAGGTCTCGCCAAGGTGCCCAGATGGTTCTCGAACCCATGGGCTCAGGCAGTCTCCTCACCTTCGCCTCCCAAAGTGCTGGGATTACAGGCTTGGAGTCACCGTGCCTGGCCTTTTTTTCCCATTCCACATATAAGTGGGATTATACAGTACTTTTCTTTCTGTGTTTGGTTTATTTCACTCAGCATAATGTCCTTAAGGTGCACTCATGTTGTTGCAAATGGCAAGATCGCCTTCTTTTTTAAGGCTGAACAATATTCCATTGTATATATATACACACCACTGTTTCTTTATCCATTTATCTGTCAACAGACACATAAATTAGGTTGTTTCCATATCTTGGCTGTCATGAAGAACACCGCAATGAACATGGGAGTGCAGGCATTTTTATAAGGTGGTGATTTTATTTCATTTGGGTATATTCCAGAAGAGGGATTTCCGGGTCATGTGGTAGTTCTATTTTTAATTTCTTTAGGAACTTCCTTATTGTTTCCATAATGGCTATACCAATTTACTTTCCCACCAACAGTGTACAAGAAATTGGAGTCATTTTGAATGTTAACTAGAAACATCCATGAATTTACTTTTATATGTGTGCTTTTTTCTCCTAGAAATGAAAATAATTAAGCAGGTGCCCAGAAACTGTAGCACATCGCTTTTCCGTCAGTGTTTCATAACCTTCCTTTGTTTGATTCAGCAATATCTCTTCATTATCATTATCTCATTACAATCTTTATTCTCTCTCCTTCTCTCATGTTTCCATAAACTTTTGTTTCTCAAAGTGTGATCCCTGGGCCACTTATATTTCCCAAGGAACTTGTAAAAATGCAGATTCTTAGGCCCCACCCCAGATCTACTGAAGTAGACTTTTGGAGTAGGGCCAGAAATTTGCATTTCAGTCTTCTCAAATGATTTCTACAAAGATCTTATCCTATCCTTTCTGTCAGTCTGCTGTCTAAGGACTAAAATTTAGGAACCACACTGGTCTACTATATGCCAGGCTTTTGATAGATATTATCTCTTTAATTTCTAAAATGATTATAGGTTATAATTTCTATTTTATAGTTAAGAGGAGGGTGGCTCAAAGACAGTTAGAGACTTGTTCAAGGTCATGCTGCTAGTAAATTATACAGCTGAGAGTAGAAGACAGATTGTCAATACAGAAATAATCCTATATGGTAAAGAAAAAAATCTTTAGCTTTTCTATAGGGTTTGATCTTAATGCTTTATGGAATCAACCATCCAACTCAACTGCAAAAGTCTCTCTGGTAGTTGGTGTAGACATATACTAAATTGTGAGGTATGTATTTGGCAATGAAACTTAACCATCATCCCATTTAGGAGATAGGGAGTATCTCACTAGGAGCTTTGACCAAAGGAATAAGAGATAAATTATTTACACCTGGGGCAGCCTTAGATGATTAGTTTACAGCAGCAAACAATATAGTTTCAGCAGAAAGTCCCATCATTATTGAGACTGGTACTGAACTTAAGCTATGTGGAAACCAAGTTCATTTTCTGTTGGTAAAACATCTCTAAGTGAAAGTCTTTAAAAGGCTTATAAAAACTTAAAAGGCCCTTGGACAGCAAATGACTCTTGAAATTAATCAGAAACATACGGATTAAATTTCTCATAAAGTACATTTATATTTAAAATTAAGTGAAAAAGCTCAGGGGCAAAATGTCTTTTAGGTCTGTTCCAACCAAGCCCTAAATTCTTGGGAAAAGTTGGAGACACTTTAAGAATAGCAGGATGACACTGAGCACATATGTAGCATCTTCAGGTAACACTGGAAAACAGTCCCGTTCTCCAACATGGGCTGAACTTTCATGGAAATGTGGAAGGCAACTCTGGTAGATTCCTATGATGTTGAGTAGTAAGATGGGGGTGGCAGGAGGAGATGGGAAAGGAGGGCTTTGGAGGATGGGAAGATGGTTTTCCACTCTTCCCAGAGACATCTGGCTGATGGCTTTTTTTTTTTCCTCCCTAGGCACTGTTCCATTCCTACCCTTGGAAAGTCTTCTAGGAGCATCCTTGGTATGATTGACAGATGTCTGGCTAGGTGGTCAGAGGACCTGCATTTTCATTCTACCTCGGTTCCTTCCCAGCTGGCTGATGTTGAAGGCACCTCCACTCTGAGACAAAGAAATGCCCTGCATGATCCACAAAGCTTCCTAAGCCTCAGTTTTCCACTCATTAAATGGAAGATGGTATAAATCTTGGCATGGTGTTTGGAAGACTTAGGTGAGATGATGATGTAAACTACTTAGCCCAGTACATTTTAAGTGCTCAGTTACTATTATTATTATTTTTTGTTCTGAGACAATCCTAATGTTTTTCTAACATTCTGAGATGTCTAAGTAAAAAGGAGCTAGTTGCTACCCAGAATGCACCAGGAGGGAGGCATAAAGAAGGGACTGGGGGAAGGAGGGTTTTCATTGCATTCAGGTGGAAGATAACTTTAAGCACTGATTTTAAAACTAAGGGCTGGCGTGGTGGCTTATGCCTGTAATCCCAGCACTTTGGAAGGAGGCGAGAGAGCTGCTTGAGCCTAGAGGTTCAAGACCAGCCTGGGCAACTTGGCAAGACATTGTCTCTACAATAAAAGTAAAAAATTAGCCGAGTGTGGTGGCACATGCCTGTAATTCCAGCTACTTGGAAGGCTGGGGTGGAAGGATTGCCTGAGATCTGGCAAGTTGAAGTTGCAGTGGCCATGAGCATACCACTGCACTCCAGCCTAGGCAAAAGAGTAAGACTCCAACTAAAAAATAAATAGACTGGTAACAGTGGCTCAGCCTGTAATTTCAGTACTTTGGGAGGTCAAGGTGAGTGGATTGCCTGAGCCCATGGTCTCAAGAATGGACTGGGCAACTTGGCAAGATCTCATCTCTACAATAAATCAAAAAATTAGCTGCATGTGGTAGTGCATGTCTGTAGTTCTGGCTACTTGGAGACTGAGGTGGAAGGATCACCTGAGCCCAGTAGGTCGACGCCGGGGTGGCTGTGAGAGTGCCACTGCACTCCAACCTAGGTGATGAAGTGAGACTCCAACTCAAAATAAATAAATAAAATAAATAAAATAAAACTAAGTATAGGAGTGAATGTCCCCTTGCATGGAAGGGAGAATCTGATCTATTAAATTTTTCTTTGGATACAAACAGACTTTTGATGATTTCTTTTAAAAAATAAGTATTAGATGATGATTTATTCTTTAAAATTTTTGTTTAGCAGCCAGGCTCGGTGGCTCAGCCTGCAATTCCATGCCTTTGGGAGGCTGAGGTGAGTGGATTGCTTGAGCCCGCGGGTTTGAGACCCGCCTGGGCAACTTGGTGAGACCTCATCTCTAAAATAAATAAAAAATTAGCCAGGCATGGTAGCGCATGCCTATAGTTCCAGCTACTTGGAAGGTTGAGGTGGAAGAATTGTGGGCACCCAGCAGGCGAGGCTGAGGTGGCCGGGAGCGGCCACTGCACTCCAGTCTGGGCGACAAAGTGAGACTTCAACTCAAACAAACAAACAAAAAAATTTTGTTTAGCAATGATATTGTTTTGAATAATCTTATTTTTATATGAATTATTGTACCAAGGAGTTTTGAAGCTATAAGTGCAAAAAAAATATTAAAAATGGATAATTAAAAAAAAATTTTAGATTCAGGGAGTGCAAATGCATGTTTGTTCCATGGACGTATAACTGATGGGGATAGGGCTTCAAGTGACTCATTCCCCAGATAGTGAACGTTATACACAATAGATAACTTCTAACTTCCGAACCCTAATTTCCTTTCCCCATCTCCCCTCTTTTACTGTCCCAGTGTCTGTTAAGACAGATAATTGAGTTTCATGATTCATCTGTCTTGATCAGTTTCTTCCATCTTCTCTGATATGGGCCTCCACTCTTGTTGCCCATCTGCCTAGAGAGCCTGGCCTTCCACAAGGGCAACTTAAAGCTTTGTAAACCTGGCTAGATCTTTAGAAGCGGCACACCTTCTCTTTTCCCTCAACTCCCCTCCCTCCTCCAGCCCACCTCACAGCATACTCAATGCTTGGGAAGACCGAATACTTGACTGAATTTGTCAACTTGTGGAGGTGTCCATCCATAAAGATGTTTTCTTGCCCTTAAAAATGATTTGGTTACAGTCTTCTAGATAATGCAGAAGAAGAACTTTGTCAAAATGTAGGACTCTGGCCATCATATAGTTGAGTATATACTCTGGGCGTTAGTGTTAGTTAGATATTAAAAAAATATGTAAGCATCTAAATATGTACTCTGTTAATAATTTGTGTCCTTAGTGCCTTTACATTCATTTTTGTGTTCAAGTTTATGTATATGACCTTGAGTACCATGTGTCAAATAAAACACATCTGTTATGCCTGGGAAACCTAATGTGAATCTCTTCCGTTATTGGCTGCATAACTATTTGTTCATTTGCGTGACTGTATACATATTTTATTTAATTATAGATTTAAAATGAAAGAGAGAGGGCTAAAATGCAACAATTTAATGTTACCATGAGAATTCAATTTATTATCCCTAAAGTTATGGTGAACTGTAGTTTTGCTTATGCTTTACAGTTTTACACATTTTGAGGGTATATCTGCAATGGAAAAAAAGTCATCTACTGCTGAGAACCTCTTGTTAAAACTAGCTTGCATAAGCTCAGAGCAGTGTACTACATAATAAGACAATTTACAGTCATCATGATAACAGAGGCTGTTCGCTGGAAAGAAAAGATAGCAATATCTGTAAAACTGCACCTGCAAGGAGGCTATAATTTCTGTGTGGCTGTCACAGGCAATGTGAATCATGGATTATTACCATTTTTTAAGGGCTCCATGCATTTCCTATTATTTATTATAGCTCCTGTAGGACTTACCCCGTATACTCACATGGATTGAGATGAATATATATTCAGACACACAGATGTGTATATAGTTATATACTTATACACATATATTATATGCACACACATTATGATTGTAATTTATGGCAAAGAAAATAAATAAGCTCAGTGGCTAAAACCTTGCACAACACCCACACTCAGACAGAAGGAGCCTTTACATATGCCTGTTAAACTCAGGACAAAATCCCTGGAAGGATTCTCAAAGCTGCTACCCAGGTTTTCAAGGAGAAAGCTCAATCTCATTAATGAACCATAGCCAAAGGCCAGGGTTCCCTCCGGGGTACACGCACTCTGGGGGCCCCATTTGTCATTTTACTCTGGGCTCTGCTGAGCTGCATCCAGCCCCAAGTGCCGGTGGATGTGACTGATTCCAGCAAAACCAAGTGAGGTGCTTTCTTTCTTTGCACTTCTCTTGTCATCACAAGACATTTATAAGACCCATTCTCTTGGTTATCAAGTGATTCCCTGCTACAAATGAATCACTTCTGTGAAATACCTATATTTCAATCAATTAGATATTTAACAATTGTACATGGCAACAGTCAGGGTCAGTCTTAGTCAAACATTGAAAGTATGTCAACTTTGATTTCTGTCTCCTTTCTCTTTCTTGGTAACAATCTTGACCATTCTCAGACATCCTCAGTCCCCTTACTCTATCAGTTCCCTATGGCCACGATAATGCTATGTAACAAACAACTATACAGCTTTAGGGTCATAGTAATTGCTCATTCAGGAGTTAGCTGGGAATTAGCTAGGGGGCTCTGCTGATATTGGCTCACCTGTATGGGGGCAGCTGGTTGTTCAGTGATCTAAGCTGGCCTCAGCTGGGGCAACTTGGCTTATGCCAGGTATCCTGTGTCTCCTAGCAGATGGACCCAGGAACATCTTCTCATTGTGTTATTAGAGGTACAAGCAGAGGACAATCTCCATTGTGAAGCGCTTTTCAGACCTTCTTGCATTACATTGGCTAACGTTTTGCTGGCCAAAGCAAATCATGTGGATGAGCCCAGAGTTTGAGAAGGGGCTAAGAACTGGGGCGTGATTTTGATGTATGAAATACCTTTCTTCCTATAGAACTGCCCCTTGGAAAAGGATCCAAACAGCATTTCCACAAAGCTGAAATGATGGTTTTATGCAAAGCCAACATGTTGACCACTACCATGGCTCTCGCTTTATACATGGAACAAAAATAAGAAATTAAATGAAACTCTGTGGTGGACTAAAGATGGTGACAAATTCTTTGTCATTCCTATGCTGAGAGGTGGGGTCTAGTTCTCTATCTCCTTGAATCTGGGTTGGGGCAGGGGCTCTTTGATCAATGGAACACAGTAAAAATAATCTTTTGTCTCCCCTGTGCCTTGCCTTTCACAGAAATGGCAGCTTTCATGTCCTCTTTGGAAATTTCACTCTTGAGACACCTCCACTTAGAACACAGTTGTCATGAGGTGAGAAGCCCAATCCGTCTGGAAAGACCGTATATGGACCCTGGTTAAGAAATAACACCAAGTGCCAGCCATGAGATATGGATGGTTCGGCTCACTTGGGTCTTCACATGACTGCAGCCCCAGCCAGCATCATGTGGAAGAGAAGACCTGCCCAGCTCAGCCCAGAGTTGTGGGAAAAAAATAGAACAATTGTTAATTTAAACCACTAATATTTGGGATGGTTTGCTCTGTAGCCATAGATAATCAAAATATGCTCCAAGCACTTTTCAAGGCAATGGATCAGGGGGAAGGAGGTATTTTTGATCTGTGGTTTTTCTGGAGTCTTTGAACAAGGCAGTGACCTGTTTTACCTAAACTTAGAGCCAACTTTGTAAATAGTTCCCTGCAAAAATAAACGCAGTTTATCATGGGTGCTGATGTACAAATAGAGAATTCCAGAAACGTTGGAAGGGTCTTAGCTGTTGTAGGTTTTGCCACGTAGGCACCTTGGGCTCCATTCTCCATTATCTATTCTTAACTCCAAACAGCGCTGCAGGGAGCTTTTTCAGAAAAGAGAGTAGAATAGCATCTCTCATTTCCTAAGGCATGCAAGCACCCTTTGTGCACATACATGTATGTGTGTGTATTATTATTTTTTAAACTTAAATGTCCTTTTTCTGCTGCCAGTTTTATTCTTCAGGGATACCCAGCATGGATCAGGGCCATGTGCTACTCCTCTATTGTTGAATACTATCTCTGTGACATTGGATTTAATTTTGAAAGAGATTTGCTGTTGTGGCTGACAAATTCCATTGTGTGTGATACATGAATTGCCACCTACTATGAGTTCTCCAGACTTTTGCTCCTCTCCTTGCTACAGATGGACAGAAGTGGATGGTATCATCTTTTAGCTCAGGTGATTCTCTCAGCTAGCTGCAAATTTCTGCATTGTCCCTCTTAAACAGACGAGCCACCAAAGGACCAGGGGCTAGAAGTGAATAGCATGCCTGATACAGTGAAGACAGGGCTCAGGTTTAGAAGACCTGCTACCAACTAACTGTGTGATATCTGTAAGTCTTTTCACTCAGGATCTTGGTTTCCTCATCTGTAAAGTGGGGACAGATTAGAGACAAGACAACAGTCCTTAAGGCCCTTTTCCTGCTCTACAATTCTCAGATTTTACAGAGCACCTGGAGGCATGAGCGCTGACTTTCGGAAACTCCTTTGAGAGTTCTTTCCATGATGTAGGCAGTGTGGGGTGTCATAAGGAACTCGACCCTTAGGAAAATTAGCCTGCTTCAGATCCTTACCTCCCGCCCTACCTGCTTACTTTCCATGTTTAGTTTGCAAATAAGATCCACAGTCTTACAGTACTTCTTTGATTCACTGCCAATATTTGCTGAAGCAAACCAAAGAGAGAGTTTAGGTTGGAGTACAGTAAAGAGGGACAAGTGACAAAAATAGTCATTTCAACCAATGCTTTGAAAACCCAGTTCTTTTTTTTTTAATGCTCGGGAGGGGTCTCCCAAGATAACTCCTGGGTGTGGAGGGCTGATATCCCCACCTTTCCTCAGGATATACAATCTTGTTTTCTGAGCCATTCAAAGTAGCCCAAATGCCTATGGTAGCTCTGGCATCAGCACATCCTGGTCTGGACCTATTCCCTCAGGAGGGGGTGGGGGTCTAGACTCCCGGGTGCAAGTGGAGGGGGGCATACCAGATGGCCGGATGAAGGTCATATTGGCACTTGTTTCTGTGGCAAAGCCCTGGTGTGATGAATGGTGCACTAAAATGATGAGCATTACATTAAAAACTTGGAAAGGCATATTCAGATACTGATGGCAAACTTGGTGATGATGTGGATGCACCCAACTACTTTTCAAGTGCTACGGGGTCAACAAAACATAAAGCTTGTTTGGTCCAGAATTTTTTCTCCTTATAATTTTTAAACCCATGTGCATTTTAATGGAAATTTAATCATATGTTTCAGATTTATTTACACTTAACTCATCAAAATATTGTTTTGCAAGAGGGATTCAAGGTCCAAGAAGACTTTTGAGTTTTTTTTTTTAAACAAGTGTTTTAAGGACCTTTCTTTTTTTCTTATAAACAGGAAACCGTGTATCACTGAGAACAAACAAACTTGAACCCCAAAAGGTTCAAGTTTGATTTGAAACTCCGAAGTCATGAACACCAGGAATACTCTGGTCAAATGAATTTCCCCATGATTTTTCCTTAGAAATAAATGTATTGGGAAACAGCTGAGGATTTCAGCAGAATTCTATTTTTCTAAAATTAGTGAACATCCAGAAATATTGTATACAACTTTTGACACATTTTCATTTTTCTCCATGTAAAACTTGAGTCAATTACAAAACCACATCATAAGCAGAGATTTTTATTTCATGTTAAGTTTCTTGGTAGCATTAGTTCTATACCAAATAAATAAATTAAGAAGGCTGTGTGAATAAAAGAGGCCATTTACAAGAAAAACTGTCTTATCTAGCTTTTCCCAATTATTTTATCTGTACTAACTGTATCTCTGTAGCTGACCTGGACAGGTGATCGGTTCATTTGTGGATGTCTGTAACAGTCATCCCCACCCCCAGGAATTGTGAAGCAATTCTCCCAACATGTAGAAGAAATATTGTTTTTATAGTCTGAATTAGTGTTTATATACTTTATATAATTATACCTTTAAACTTATATGCTTTTGTTATATATTCTAAAAATATATTTACTCTATTTTTATATATATTCTATAAACCTTATATATACTCTGTTTATATATATTTATACTCTATTTGCTTTATACCAATTACTTTATTTACTTATGTAAGTATATGCTCTCATATACTTTTATGCTTGACATATTTTACTTATATATTCTTTATTTACTTTATACTTATTTTACTTTATGTCTATGTACTTTATTTACTTGAATATTCACAAAGAGTCTGGATTAGTACTTACATTAGAAGTAATTTTTCATCTGTGTAGGTTGTTCCTATGCTTACTTTGTCATCTTGTTGACGTTGCTTTGAAGAATTGAAATAAGCAGCATGGATTGACCATTCATATAAGAGCTCACCACTCAGTGCTTGGTCGTTGCAGTGGTCGGAGAAGCAGGCGTTGATGTAAGGGGATTCAATTCATGGTTGCCAGAGAGATATCTCCATAGCTGAGGCTTTGCTGGCAGGGCCAAGTGCAGACTAGGAATTTTTCTTCACATCAAATTTGCTGGAATATGTGATATAAATTGCTGTTTTGTGAACTTGTTATTATCCATCCTGAGGTTCTTTTGTGTGTTTAGGTGGGAGTCTTCTAGGTCACCAACACCTGACTAAGCTTTATACAACTTTTATGAATCTATTATTGTAATTTTAAATATGCTTCAAGGTAAGATTGATGTTTTTTAAAAAATTAATCTTAATATGAAAGCAATTAATCATTTGAATTTTACCAGTACTCACTACCTGCACATTAACAAGTTGGAAGAGTCTGAAGTGTTTTCAACAATATCTCACACACTAAAGGAATTCTTCTTTTATTACAAATATTTAGCTACATGTTAAAAAAAATGTATCCACATTTGACAGAAACATCTTTTAGAGAAATGAGTAGATTTTTTTTAAAGAACCACTAAATAAAATGTATCAATGCCATAGTCACAGCCAATGAAGCAATTAACTAGAAATTTCCCCAGATTCACCTCCTTTCCAGCTGTTCAGAGGAATTCTATCAGATCTACCTGGGAGAGCAATAAAGAAACTCAGTGGCAAAACACAACACAAATAATTGCTCATCCTGTATGAAATGCTTTCCATCCGCTCTGGGAAAACCTCTGTGGCAGGAAGAAGCCAGGTAGCATGGAATAAAAGGGTAAGTAATTTGTGCCAAGCAGGTACCCAGGAGCCAGCTGGCTACCAGGGACTCATGGGCAGAGACCCAGATTTGAATGGCAAAAGCCAAAGGAAAAACAAGGATTGCACCAGCTTCAGAAACGAGCTCTTAATGGCCTCACGGAGAAGGCTGTGGGGGCATTCAGCACATAAATAAAAGATAAACAAACTTAAAACAGGCTTTATAGGCCCGGTGTAGTGCACTAGTAGTTATGGGGCCTTCACTGGTGCCCAAGAATGCGTCATTGTTGGTGGTTATGGCTTTTGGAAAAGTGCAGAGCTGAACTAGGGTGGTGCAGGTAAGTTGCTGAACTCTTATGTGGGAGGTTGAGATCTTTTTATGATTCATTTGCAAACTGGGTCAAACTGTGCCATCGGTATACAGGTCACAGTCACCTTCCTTCTGAATTTGATAGAATCAATCTACATGATCAATGTTGCTGCTTAATTATTTAACATCTCCTCTGCGAAATAATTCAAAGAGCACATATCACATACTTAAAACTCTGCCTTAATGCTGATATCCTCAAAACGTGTGAGGTATTTACACATGCATATATATATGTGAGGATCACTTTTGGATGTTCATGTTATTTTTTTTCCTTTAAAAATAAAATAATGTTTAAAGTAAAAATATTTTGGTAGATGGAATGAATTGCATGTGGGAAGAGAGCTTCTAGACAGGTTTGCAGAAAGTGAGAGATTGCTTGGCTCTCAGTTTGAAGTTTTTATCAGATAATCTGGTATTTAAAAAAATGTTTTACATATATTTTATTTTTAGAGACAAAGTCTCACTCTGTCACCCAAACTGAAGTGCAGTGATGCAATCATAGTTCACCAACAGCCTCAAACTTCTGGGCTCAAGCGATCCTCCTGTCTTAGCCTCCCAAGTAGCTGGGGCTATTGGCATACACTACTACATCCAGCTAACTTTTATTTTAGTTTTTAGAGACAAGGTCTTACTATGTTGTCCAGGCTGGTCTTGAACTCCTGACCTGAAGCAGATAATCTTTACTTAAATCTTTATTGGTTAGGGTTCATGATTACAGTAAAAAAAAAAAATTAGAATTATCATTTTCTTAAAATCTGGGAAACAAAATCCAAAAGCTCCTTCTTTCCTCTCCCCATAATCCAAACAAAATTTGAATACCCATCACAATTTTATCTTTGAAGGGCCTTTATTTGAAGGAGCCAAAGAACTTGGACTTCTCTACTCCCTTCCCTGGAATACATTTGGCTTTGTTCTTTCCAGCATAGGCAATTGCTGTTAAAGAGACTTTCAGTTTAACATGTAATTAATAGTTTGGCATTTCCCCAGGGTTTTCCTTGGGACCCTTTCTGTATCTGTTTTGTATTACAGAGTTCCCTTGCTAAATATTTCCAGATCATATAGATTTAGATAAGACAAGTTCCAGAACTTAGAGTATTTTTTATTTTGACATTTACAATATTTATTAGTGAAATGAAAATAATACTTTGACAAGTCCCCAAATAATAAATGGCGATATTCTCAAACCTTGAGTAGTTTAGGGTAACTTTCAGTGGCTAGTGACCACCTGATATCCAACTGTTCTCCTTTTAGAACTGTTAGCAAATTTAAAATACCTTGGGATAAGTCCTTTTAGAATGCTTTCCCATGATGATAATTGTATTTCCCCCCCAGTCCCTCTGGGTGGTCGGTGGGTCTGACATATCTTGTTTCTTCATCTGTGAGAATTAAAGAGTTAGGAGAGGATGAACTATAGCTCTGGGACAAATCACATTCTTTGTGCCTGGGCATAATACAGGGCATGCTGGGAGTCATGGTATATTCAGAGGAAGCAGCTATTGCTATTTTACCCCCACACCATATGTGTTAACTAGAGGGTGGTGTGGGTCACCCTGAGTATCGGGAGACATGACTTAGCCGGAACAAATACTTTCAACTCAATCCGGGGACTAATTATGGTTCACTTGGATGTTTTCCAGACCAGTTTCAGTGAGGTGAGTTGGGTGGCCTTTTATTCATTCTCCCTCTCTCCCCTCTTTGCTTTTCTTATGGAACTTACCTCATTTTTCCTCATAACTTTGTACTGAATATCTGTCTCTGCTAGGTTTGAGCCTGGAAGGGACTATATTTTTCTCCCTGTTCAGTCTCCCCAGCTCTTAGCATAGTGCTTTGCATAAATATTTTCCGAGTTGTATTGAAACTCAAAATCTCACAGAATTCTGTACCTCTTGTAGTAAGTTAAGGATAGCTGCTCACCTTTCAGTGTCTTCACCGAAGGGAAATTTGCATCCCACTCATGTAATAGTCCAGCGAGAGTACGCCCAGTAAGTGGTGGCGTCCTCCATGTGGTGATTCTTATTTTCAGGCTTCTATTTTGTGACTCTGTCCCTTATAGGCCCTCAGAATTCCTTGGATCCAATCAGAGCTAGGGGAAGAGAGTGTGGAAAAGGGACATCTGTGTCTTAATTGCCTTGCCTGGAAGTGGCATGCATCACTTCCACTCATATTCTGTTAGTGAGAACTGGTCACATGCCCCCTATCCCCCAGGTGCAAGGGTGTCTGGGAGTAGTCCCTGGCAAGGCTGGTGGAGGAGGGGAAGTTACAAAAGGAACAGCACACATTTTTGGAGACCTGTTGTCTCCACTATCCTTCCCATAAGGTAAACAGCTTGAAAAATGACAGAACCATACAAAATTAGATCTGAAGGAACTTTAGAGTCCTTATAACCTCTCTCTCCATTTTAAAGTTGAGGAGACCTGGGTTTAGAAAGGTAATGAGAATTTCAAATTTTCATTTGCAGCTAGTTAATGGCAAAGCTGAAATGAGAATCTGTCTTCTTGCTGCTGGTCATTCCTATAGCACTATGTTCAATCAAAATGTTTGTGATTTTTGCACTGCTCAGGCATAGTTATCCATCAGGTGCTTGGGAACAATGAATGAGAAGTGTATCTGTGGAAAGTTCAATGGAGTTGAGCCCTCGGGTTTCCTTTTGGTACGCGTCTTCATCCTTTTGTGCTGCTATAACAAAAGACTACTGATTGGGTAGTTTGTAGATGATAGAAATTTATCTTCACATAGTTCTGAAGGCTGGGTGCCAGCAGGATGTCTGGTGAAGGCTACTCTCTGCTTCCAAGATGGCATCTTACTGTATCCTCCGAAGGGGATGAATACTGTGTCTTCACATCATAAGAGAGCAGAAGTGGCGAGCCCACTCCTTCAAGTCCTTTTGTGAGGTCTCTAATCCCATCCATGAGGGCTCTGCCTTCATGACTTAATCACATCTTAAAAGCCCCACCTCTTTGTATTATCAGAATGGCGATGAAGCTTCAGCATATGAATTCGGGGGACATTCAGACCATAGCAGTATATTTAATTCAGTTTCTACTTTCTCCTATGACTTAATGAGGTCCTCTCTCCTATGATAACTCACAATATTAGTAAAATTGATTGAGTTTGGAGGTGAGAAATGGGAGCACTGGGATCAGAGGTGTGGGCAGGGGGGTTGATGCTGCTGGTGGAACAATCCTAGGACTAGGACTGTCAAGGTAAGGTGTGGTGCAATCTGAAAGAAAATCTGTCTAAAACTTCCTTGTGATCAATATTAATCTCCTCTTAGAGTTATTTTTTACAAAGAGTTTCTAGGCTGGGAATAGTGGCTCACTCCTGTCATCCCAGCCCTCTGGAAGGCTGAGGGGGGTGGATTGCTTGAGCCCAGGAGTTCAAGACCCGCCTAAGAACATAGCAATACTTACTCTCTAAAAAAAGAAAAATAAATCAATAAAAAATCAACCAGGTGTGGTGATGAACGCCTGTCATCTTAGCTTCTTGGGAGGATTGCCTGACTCCAGGATTTTGCAGTAAGCTGCACTCTAGCCTGCATGAAAGTGTGAGACCTTGGCTCAAAAAAAAAAAAAAGTTTTTAGAAGGCATACATATTTAAATGTATTTATAGAAATTAGGTAACATATAAGCATCAATTTGTCACCATGTTTATCAGTAGTGATTAGTGTCTTCAGGGACCGAGAGAGTAGGCAGATACATTTTAAGAGGGAAGAAGAGATGGAGGAGTATGGGATACTTCGGGGGAGGCAGACCAGAGTGGAACGCTAGGGAGGGGAAATATTTGTCAGTCGAAAGTCAGGATAAGGGTGCTGGGTAATTGGGAGATGATGGAGGAAGAGAGCACTAGCTGGGAAGGTGGGCCAGCAACAAAGACAAATTTCTTCTCTCCCTTTCTTCATGATATCTTGGGGGTTGACTGACCATCATCATCATATGGCAACATATCTTGGATTCTAGACCTGGCTCCGTTATTCATTTCCTGAATAACACTGGGGCAGCAACTTAGCCCTTCTGGGTTTTAGTTTCTCCAATTACAAAAGAGGAGGGAAGTGTGTTATTTGGGGACTTGGGAATTTTGTGGCTGCCCTTCACAGGTATCATTGCAGGGATGGGGGCGAAAAGAGGTGGGCATTTTCTGCCCTGTTGTCCCCTACCCTACAATAAGCCAATTAGCTCTGCTATATCTGTTTAATTCAACAGACAATTTTTATTTGAATGTCAGGTTCTCTGTCTAAAAGAAAATGTTGGAAAGCACTCAGCTTGGACTGTTTCTCAGGTTTCTTCTGGTTCTGACATTTTGGGAATCTGTGGTCAGTACCCAAAGCCTTCCAACCTCATGGCTGTATACAAGCCAAATCATAAGTCCTCAAGAGACTAACTGAACACTGACAGTTAAGGATCTGGACAACTTTTGCCTAGGACGCACTATCAAACACACAATAAGAGACTCATTTATTGAGATCTGCTGAGTGCCTGGTTCGGTTCTAGCATTTTACATAATTCAATATTTAAATCTCCCAGCAACTCAATTAGATAGATACTATTTCCATTTAAAAAAATGAGAAGTCTCAGGATCAGAGAGACAAAGCAATCAAGCTCTAAAGAAACAGGGCTAGGATTTAAAATTATCCCTGATTCCAGGATCTATGCTCTTTTTGGTTCTAGTTCTCTGACTGTGAATCACCTCATTTGCAATGCCTCTTTTGCAGGCCTTCTGTGTCCTCTTGATCTCTGGTGCTCTTCCACAGTGGAGAGACTTTCTGTCATGAGCAGGTATAAAAACCCTTGGCTGTCAAGGGGACTTAAGTGCTCATCTGAGCTACAAAACCTTCACTAGGAACAGTGCTTGGCACAGGGAGGTTTGATGCTTGGTGAATAACCCATCACTTACAAGATCATCAAGGCTGCAACATTACTGAGGTGCAGGGAGCCCCAGTAAGGTACAAGGGACACATGGTGTAAGGCAGGGAGCACCCTCCCATCCAAGTACTAACTGGGTCCAACCTTGCTTAGCCTCTGAGATCAGATTGGCTGCATTCAGGGTGGTATAGTGGGAGTGTAACTAGTTCAACTTCTATGGAAAACAATATGGAGAATTCTCAACTAAAAATAGAATTACCATTTGACTCAGCAATCCTACTACTAGGTATCTACCCAAAGGAAGAGAAATCATTATGTAAAAAAACCCCTGCACTCATATGTTTATTGCCGTACCATTCACAGTAGCAAAATCATAGAATAACCAAAGAACCCAAGTGCCCATCAACAATCGACTGGATAAAGGCAATGTGGTGTATATACACCATGGACTACTATTCAGTCATTAAAAAGGAAGAAATCATGTTCTTTGCAGCAACATGGATGGAGCAGGAAGACATCATCCCAAGTGAACGAACTCAGAAACATAAGCTGAACACTGCATGTTCTCACTTATACGAGGAACTAAATGACCATAAAGATGGAAATAATAGACAATGGGGACATCGATAAGGGGGGAAGCAAGGAGGGGGGTTAGTGTTCAGAACTTACCTATGGAGTACAATGTGCTCTATCTGGGGAATGGGCCACATGAGACCCAATCCATACCTCTACACAATATGACTGTGCAACAAACATGCACTTGTACCTCCTGAATCTAAAATTAATTTTAAAATGAACACTACCCCGATTATTTTATGGTAAAGTGTGATAAGATTCTGCTTTTAGGCAAAGAAAAGCTATTTACACACACACACACACACACACAAACAACCTTAATTCTAAAAAACAACCTTATGATGAGAAGTATATAGATTTTTCTTAAAGACTTTCAATCTCCTTCAGATTTTTTATTTCTAAATGTTTTTAATGGCTCTGTCACCCTTAGTCCTATTAGTAAGTGCCACTCAGCCTACAAACTAATTGTCCAGAAGCAAAATAAAGTGGAAGGTGGGCTTGTAATCTGCCCTGACTCGACTCACTTCCATATTTATTTAAGTTTTAAAGCACAGCCTATCTCCCTTATGCTGGCTCTTTGTATTGCATAACCTTGGTGATGAATTCCAGATGTTGCACTACAGAGTGCTTCAGGGGCTTATACATTATAAGTTCTGAGCAAATACATGTATTTTTTTCCTTGAGTTTAAAAGGCTAAACAGCAGATCATGAGCACCTATGCATGTGGAAGAGTATTTATAGTTTTGATCAGGTGAAATGCACCTGGGCACTGTAAATGTCACAGATCACTGTGATGTGATTTAATGGAAAAGTCTGAGTGGCTCAAAGGGCCAACTCCAGATTTGCTCTTTTCCCTTTACCCACTACCTTTCTCTTCCTTCCTCCCCTACCTGCCCTTCCACTCTTCTTTTCTGCTCCTTCCTCTGTTCCTTCTCTCTCTCTTTGAAAACAAAATCTCAGTGGACCACTCTTTCCCCATTATCAGCAATGAACTTGACCATCAAGGTTGGTATGAGGATTTACTTCACATCTCTCAAGGGGAAGCTGAACTTCTAGTGTTTATTGAGAGGTCCGGTGGAATATATTTTGGTAGAGATCACAGTATCAAAATTGCTCCAGAAGCTTGGAGCCAACACCTTGGAAAGCCTGGTTTCTCTTTAATATTGCCTTTCTAATTTCTGTGTTTGAGAGGAGGGTAGGATGAGAAAACTTTCCCTAAGGCTTCACATTTCAGAGAAAATGGAGCTCTGCTGAAGTGATACTCTTTTCCTCCCTCTATCTTCTCAAGGTGGGAGAGCCTTGGAGAAAGAATGGGGCCAAGAGCCCAGCCAGGGAAGCCTTTTCCCTGGAAGCCCAGGGCAGTGGCGTCTTCATCTGCCTTTGGCCTCGCAGGAAGTCTGGAAAGCCATGAGCTCTTCCCAGATAGGAGCCTGGGGTTTTGGCATAAGCTTACTCCTGTAGAAGGTTATTATGCTATTTGGCCAGTCTATTTATTAATAATATGGTTGATAGTTGGGTCTCCATCTTGCTGAATCCTTGTGACACTCTCAACTGGTTCAGAGCATGGGTAGAATAAGGAATCTTTTCAAACCCCAATGGTTACTGTAGTTACTGAAGTTACCATGCTCATAATGAGAAATTGGAAAACAGAGAAAAATACAAAGAAGAAAAATGTCATACATAATTTTATTGAAATAATTCCTTTAACTTTTTTGTGTTACTCCTTTTAGTCTCCTTTCTCTCTGTCTCCCCTTCCCTTTCTCCCTTCCTCACACAAATATAGGCATAAAAACATGCACAACATGCATACATATTCTGGTTGTGTGTGAATGCAAGCACACCCATGTGCACATGCATGCGTACACACACACACACACACACACACACACACACACACACACACACAC
>NW_007033803.1:0-1527 GCF_000164805.1 Carlito syrichta
CGGTGGCCGGGAGCGGCCACTGCACTCTAGTCTGGGCGACCGAGTGAGACTCCAACTCAAGGTTAAATAATAAAAGGTTAAATAAAGGATTAAAGAAAGGCAAGTACCATCATGTCAGGCTTTTTTGGTAAGTACACTTTTTTATTTTATAAAAGTTTTACATTTGCAGAAAAGTGAAAAGTCACAGTAATGCTCTAGAATGTTCAAGCTGGCCTAGAATCTGAACCCTAGGCTAGATAATGCTGGAACTCAGCACCACATCAGCCTGTGGTGATAAGGCGATACGTGCTCCGGGTAAATGTGAGTGAGGAGACAGTCATTGTTTACACCATTCATGTGGCATATATATGATGGTTTAAATCCTTACCTTCTTATGTGTCATCTGTTTCTCTTTTAAAGTTTGAAACAATTGCAGACTTAAAGAAAAGTTGTAAGTGCAATTCAAAACTTTTTTCAGAGCCATCTGAAAGTAATTTCTCAACAAGATACGCCTTCTTTCTTCTATTATTCTCTCTCTCTCTCTCTCTCTCACACACACACATACACACACACACACACAGGCCACCAGCACCTCTGATGCATTCCTTCTATAAACGAGGACACACCTCATACAACCACAACACGCCATCATCTTCAGGAAACCAGCACCGATGTGTCACCACCATCTCATCCTCAGATCCCATTCAAGATTCACCCACAGACCCAATAATGCCTCTTACAGAAAAGGATCTAGGTCAGAATCACACATGGCATCTCGTTGTCCTGTCTCTTAGTGTTCTTCAGCCTAGAACAGCTGCATAGTCTTTCCTTAATACTCACAGCATTCATACTTCTGTAGATGATGGGCCACGGATGTCCTCAGGTTAGATGAGGGCCTACATCGCTGGCAGCTGAATCACGGAGTGGATGCTGGCTCTCCTTGCATCCTAACAATGTGTTCCTGTTACTGATGAGGTCCAATTGGTCACTTAAGAGAGTGTCTGCTGAGCTTCTTCAGTATAAAATCACTCTTTTGCACCTTATAATTAATAAATATTGGAAGGAGAAGTCATTTGGAGGTATATACATATCCTGTTTGTTATCAAACTTTCCATTTTTTCATAAATGTATCTATATCTGAGTGCAGTCGTAGTTCCTGTGTTAATCAATGGATTACAATCCGATACCATCAGTACTTATTTTGATATTCAGATTATCCCCGGTGTGGCCAGTGGGGGACCCTTCAGGCTGGCTTCCATATCCTGTTGACTTGCATCCCCACCCACTTGAGCTCTGCCATGCTCGCGGGCTCAGGAAGATGTTCCAGGCTCTCCCTGAACCCCCCCACCCCCACTCTGGAATCAGCTGTCTCCCCAAAGAGCCCTGGTTCTTGCTGGTGGTAGATGGCCCTGAGAAACCAATATCTAGGTTCTTGATGTGTCCCTTGCCTCTGGAGTATCCCTGGTCCCAGGCCTTCTCAGTGGGTAGAACTAGGGAAGAGGTCCGTGCACATGCACAGGCACATGCATGCTTACATCTATGTTTCTC
>NW_007033804.1:0-1627 GCF_000164805.1 Carlito syrichta
AAAAAAAAAAAAAAAATAGTGGAGACAGACAGACAGACTGGGCTAAAGAGGAGGAGAGATGACCTGGTACATATTAATTGCTAAATAAGTGTTACCACAAACAAAAGTGCATAAAAGTAGATAAAATGTATTTTTCTAAAAAGTCTATATAATCTTATTTTGACTGTATATCTGTGGCTGAGTAAAAATTTTAAGGAAACGGGGAGTACATCACAGGATCTGCTTAAAAGTGCATGTGACACAGGGATGAATAAGCTAGACACCGTCACAACTGTGCTTCTCTGATGTTATAATGCTTTGGAATTTTCAGTGCTTGGGGTTTGAAATTTGTAATGTTTGCCCAGTCTCTTCAATAGACACACCTTAGTGTGTGCTTATTTCTGATCATAGGGCAGAAATGCAGGCATGTGTCCTCCATGTTTCCAATATTGAACTGAAAGTGCTGTGAATGAAGCAAGTGTTATATTCTCCAGCTTATAAAGCATTAAGACAAACCCTCTTGATTTCAAAGTTTATTTCCTAAAAATCTATGACACTAGCAATGCCAGAAGGTTTATACCTTTAAAGAGTGCAGAAGTGACACTGGTAAACAAATATTTATTTACTATTTCTGTGAGAAAATGAGTTTCAATGTGAATAGCATTATGCAATGTCTTATATCACATCTTTTATGAATTATATTTATGATTTGCCCTAGCAGTGATTTGTCAGGTCTTGTGGAAATGAAAACACTTTATTACACAGATAATTTGAATTGTAAAACGGGAATCATAGTGCTCATTTCTGTGATAGTCTAAATTTTATCAAATTGTTTTTCTTTCTTTATAAATATTCTTAAATTAGCACTGCTTAGTGCTGATACATTCTAAACTGTTATTAAAGATAAATTTATTATTTGGAAAATATTATTTGCATATGCATGTGAAAAGATAAACATAATAATTAACACAGTATAGGAACTAGACCTACATTAATATTCTTTGAATTTCGTATCAAGAACATTTTTAACCACTCTTTTTTGTTTGTTGAGTTGGGGGTCTCATTCTATCGCCCAGCCTGGAATGCAGTGGCCCAATGATGGCTCATGGCAGCCTTGATGTCCTGGACTCAGGAGAGTCTTCTACCTCAGCCTCTCAAACAGGTGGGACTACAGGCAGGTGCTGACACACCCAGCTTATCTATCTTTCTATCTATTTAATAGAGACAAGATCTCACTATGTTTCCTAGGTTAGTCACAAACTCCTGGGATCAAAACAAACCTCTTGCCTCAACCTCATAGAGTGCTGGGATTGCAGGCATGAACCATCATGCCTGGCCTTCCTACTCTTTTTCTATTAAGTGAACAAAAAATTTTAATGTAATCTGAGACTGATCATCTGTATGAACTTGGAAGTAGTTAATAGGGATTTTTCTATATGTAAAAAGTAGCTATTAGAAATTATGTTTAGCCGGGCTCGGTGGCTCAGCCTGTAATCCCGCGCCTTTGGGAGGCTGAGGTGAGTGGATTGCCTGAGCCCGCGGGTTCGAGACCCGCCTGGGCAGCGAGACCTCATCTCTACAATAAATCAAAAAAATCACTGGGCGTGGTGGCGCATGCCTGTAATTCCGGCTACTCGGAAAGCTGAGG
>NW_007033805.1:0-8035 GCF_000164805.1 Carlito syrichta
CAGCCCCCCCCAGCGCCCCCCCCCACCCACAGGGCTGGACGGGTGCAGACCAGTCTCAGCAGGAAGTGGGCTACCCTGCTTCGCCACGTTTCGTAAACTTTGTTGAAACAAGTGTAAACCAAAAACTGGATTTTGCAATAAAAGGTATTTTTATAGCAACCGAATGGAGATTAGCATGGGCTGTGCCCAGCCATTAGGAAGGCGAAGGAATTGCTTTTCTCGACAGCCCTAAAAAGCTTTAAATTAACGTCAAAGACAGGAGCCCTGTCACAGGACAGAAAGACACGTTCCAGCCTCTACTTGTGTGTTTCTTCTCGGGGCCATCAGTGCCCCTCGCCCCAGCCCCGTCTGAACATCTTCCAGAAATGAGTCAGTCCGTCCAGTTTAACCCTTTCCTTTACCACCAGGCATCATCATCATCGTCATTATTTGAGGCCGGGCCTCACTCTGTCACCCAGGCCGGACTACAGTGGCACAAGCACAGCTCTTACGGCCGTCTCCACCTCCTGGGCTCAGGGCGAACCTCCCGCCTCAGCTCCCCAAGTTGCTGGGACGACAGGCATGCGTCACCATGCCCAGCTAACTTTTGTATTTCTTGGAGAGACAAGGTCTCGCTCCGTTGCCCAGGCTGGTCTCAAACACCTTGGCTCAAGCAGTGCTCCCACCTTAGCCTCCCGAAGGGTGGGATTACAGGCTTGAGCCACCACGCCCAGCCTCATGGGACCTGTTAACGGCCAGCAGATATATTGATGACATCATGAACCAGAGGCGACTGACGTGCTAAACAAAGACAGAGTTAACAAACAAGAAGGATGTTCATGCCATCAGCACACCCCAGCCACTGTGATACACACATGCACACTTCTCAATTAACTCTGCAACAACCCAGATGAGGAAACCGTGACAAAGAAGGTCACTGACCAAGTTATCTTCACACAATTAGAAAATGTGGAAGTCGAGAGCGGATCGGCTTGACCCTAAATTCCATGGCTTAACTACAGTTAAAACCTCCAAATTAAATGTATACATAGTACATTACCTATAAACTTAATTTATTAAAATTAATTTAGCCGGGCTCGGTGGCTCAGCCTGTAATCCCGCACCTTTGGGAGGCTGAGGTGAGTAGATTGCCTGAGCCCGCGGGTTCGAGACCCGCCTGGGTAACTGGCGAGACCTCATCTCTACAATAAATCAAAAATCAGCCGGGCGTGGTAGCTCACGCCTGTAGTTCCAGCTACTTGGAAGGCTGAGGCGGGAGGATCGCCGGAGCCCAGCGGGTCAAGGCTGCGGTGGCCGGGAGCGGCCACTGCACTCCAGTCTGGGCGACAGAGTGAGACTCCAACTCAAAAATAAATAAATAAATAAATAAATAAATAATATAAAATTAATTTAACATAATGTATACATTTAGTCATAAACACATTACCTATACATTAAATTTATAAATTGTTATTTATTTATTTTTTGAGTCAGAATAAAGGTTTGCTTTATTTTTAAACATTATAATCCCAGCACTTTGGGAGGCTGAGGCGGCAGAATCACCTAAGCCCAGGAGTTCATGACCAGTCTGAGCAGCATGGTGAGATCCCATTTCTACAAAAAAAACTTACAAATTAGCTGAGTGTGGTGGCATGCAACTGGAGTACAGTGGCATGAACGCAGCTCACCATAGTCTCCTGGGCTCAAACAACCCTTCCGCCTCAGCCTCCCAAGTAGCTGGGACCACAGGCATATACCACCATGCCTGCCTAGTTCTTTGGGGTTTTATTTTGTTTGTTTGTTTGTTTGTTTTGTAGACACAAAGTCTTGCTCTGTTGCCTAGGCTGGTCTTGAACTTCCGGCTCAAGCAGTCCTCCCAGCATCCAACGGCCCAGGCGACGGCCAGGCTGGAGAAGCAGTGGCACAAGCATGGCTCACCGCAGGCTCTATCTCAGCCTCCCATGTAGCTGGGACAACAAATGCACACCACCACACCTGGCTAATTTTTTTATTTTTTGTAGAAATAAGGTCTCACTCTATCGTCTAGGCTGGTCTCAAACTCCTGGGCTCAAGAAATCCTCCTGCCTCGGCCTCCCAGAGTGCTGGGGTTACGGGCATGAGCCAACGTGCTGGGCTAGCACACATGACTTTTTTATAAGTTGAGAATCAATTATCTAACTTTACTGAGTACACTGTAAGTGAAACAGCAGGCAGAACAGTGATGGGGAACTGTCTGCCTAAGCTGCGATATTAAGAAGCGAGGAAAAGACCACCAAAGCCAACCCAAAGGAAGAAGTAAGGAAATAATAAAGAACCGAAAACAATTACATAGAAAGCAAACATATAAGAGAGAAATTCAACAAAGCCAAAGTTGGTTCTTGGTCAAGAGTAATAAAATCAATAAATCACTGGCAAGGCTGGTCAAGTTAAAAAGAAGAAACACAAATCATAAATATTAAAAATGAAAAAAATCATACCACTAAAAATTCCAAAAACACTCAAAAGATAACGAAGATGTTTAGGAATCATTTGATGCTAATGAAACTGAAACTATAGATGAGGTTTGCTTTATTTTTAAACTTATCATCCAGGCACTGTGGCGTATGCCTATAATTCCAGCACTTTGGGAGGCTGAGGCGGGAGGATCACCTAAGCCCAGGAGTTCATGACCAGCCTGAGAAGCAGAGCAAGACCTCATTTCTACAAAAAACTTAGAAATTAGCTGAGCGTGGTGGCCCGCGCCTGTAGTCCCAGTTACTTGGGAGGCCAAAGTGGGAGGATGGCTTGAGCACAGGAGCTATGATCCTGCCACTGCACTCCAGCCTGGGTGACAGAGCAGGACCTTGTCTCAAAGTGTGTGTGTGTGTGTGTGTGTGTGTGTGTGTGTGTGTGTGTGTGTGTGTGTGTGTACAATATGACAGAAGAAGAAACAAAATCTAAAAACACCTATATCAGTAAAAGAAAATTGACAGAAGAAAAAACAAAATCTAAAAACACCTATATCAGTAAAAGAAAATTGAGACCCTATTTAAAATGTGTTCAAAAAAAAACTCCAGCTCTGGATGCCTTCACAGATTGATTCTTCCAATCATTTAAGAAATATATATGGCTGATATTATAGAAAGTCTAGCAATAGAAAAGTACACAAAAACTTTCCAACTCATTTTAGGAGGCCAGCAAAACATGAATAGGTAAGGAAATCACAAACCAATCTCTCTCATGCACAAAGAATCAAACACTTTAAACATATCATCAAATTTAATACTGTGCTTACTTTTTAGAAGAGAAAACAGTTCTAATACCAAGTAAGCGTTAAACCAGAATGCGATGTGTAACGCAGACAGTTGACTAAGAGATTGCCAAGACGGAGAGACGTCTCACTGTGTCACAGAGCAAAGCAGACACAACCCACCACATACAAGATAATAACCAGTCCTCACCTGCACTTGACAGCAAGGTATGTCGCACAGAGCTCACCCTAGACTCACCTGGTGATCGGGGGTGGGGGCCATCGGTATTTGCTCATTGGCTTTGCAGAAAGGAAAAACAAACTCATATCTTTGTGACAGAAAATAGTTTTGCAGCTTGGAAATGAGGCCACCCATGGGAGGCTCCTACCCTTTCTCGAAACTGGGATGGGAGCACTGTCTTCCTTGTTCCCAGACATTCCTGGATCATAAAGCTGTCCAGAGGCTTACCTAGCTTTTAAAAGGATCTGCACACATCTTTAGGAAGAAAGAGAGAAAGCTTCATTACAAGTTTGCTAACGTACATGCTCTAAGCAAAAGGAGAGGAGAAAATCTCTTCCCTTCTTTTCTTTCTTCTGGGCCTGGGTCCCACTCTGCTGCGCAGGCTGGAGCGAGTGGCACTATCACAGCTCACCGCAGCCTCCACATCCTGGGCT
The DNA here is from genome assembly GCF_000164805.1 of Carlito syrichta. NCBI lineage: Eukaryota > Metazoa > Chordata > Mammalia > Primates > Tarsiidae > Carlito > Carlito syrichta. Next base: position 3,884 of record NW_007033805.1, read on the forward strand.
CAGGCCAACCTCCTGCCACCTCAGCCTCCCTCGCGGCTGAGACTGCAGGCACACGCCACCATGCCCGGCTTATTATTATTATTTGGTAGAGATGAAGTCTCGCCATGTTGTCTAAGCTGGTCTCAGGAATTTCTCCCGCCTTAGCTTCCCAAAGTGCTGGAATGGGATGACAGGTGCGAGCCGCCACGCCCAGCCAGTCTTATTTTCAATAGGGATAAATTAGCCATTTTAAAAAAATGTGTATTTACCCTTACAAATTACATAAGATCATAACTTTAGGTCAAAGACTAAAGTTTCCTTTTTTAAAAAAATTGTGTTGGCCGGGCTCGGTGGCTCAGTCTGTCGTCCCAGCACTTTGGGAGGCCGAGCCAAGTGGATTGCCTGAGCCCGTGGGTTCGAGATCAGCCTGGGCAACTAGAGACCTTGTCTCTACAAGAAGTCAAAAATTAGCCGGGAGTGGTAGCACGTGCCTGTGGTTCTGGATACCTGGATGGCTAAGGCGGAAGGTCAGCCAGGTTGGGTGATGGAGTGAGACTCCAACTCAATGAATAAATTAAATAAATAAATAAATAAAATGTGTTCTTTTATTTTAGATGCAGAGAGTACACGTGCATGTTTGTTACATGTGCATGTTACATACTGGTGGTACCAGACTTCTTGTGATTCCATTACTCAAGGAGTGAACACTGTACCTGCCAGGGAGTTTTGAAACCCTCACCCTTCTCCCTAGTACTGAGCTTCATAAAAAGAGAAATATAACAAAGCTGGGCTTATTTCACAAAGGCAAAGTTGTTTAACAATAAAAATAGCTCAATCAAAGTAGTTTACTACATTAATAGAATAAAGAAGAAAAACATATGGTCAATTCAGTAGACACAGAAAAAAAACTTTAACACATGTTCATAATATTTTAAATCTCAGAAAAAAATGGAAAGAAATTTTCTCAACTGGATAATGGGTATCAACTGAAACACCTACAGCTTATGCTCTATGTAATGGTAAAAAAATAAATAAATAAAACCTCCCAAAAAACCAGAAAATTTTTTTCTATAAGGTTATAAACAAGCCAGGCACGGTGGCTCATGCCTGTAATCCCAGCACTTTGGGAGGCAGAGGCAAGAGGACTGCATGAGTCCTGCAGTTCAAGACCAGCCTGGGCAACAAGGCAAGACTTGTCTCTACAATCAATTTAAAAAATTAGCTGGTGTGGTGGTGCACACTTGTGGTTCCAGCTACTAGGGAGGCTGAGGTGGAAGGATTGCCTGAGCCCAGCAGGTCGAGGCTGCAGCTGGTCGCAATTGTGCCACTGTATTCCAGCCTGGGCAGCAGAATGAGACTCTGCCTCAAAAAAAAAAAAAAAGACAAATAAAGCAAGAATATCCCACTTCTTTTTAACACTCTCCTGGAAGGCATAGCCAGCGCTCGAAAACAATGCAGTGGTGCGCTGGGAATGGGGAGGTGAGGGGCTGGAGAAAGGACACAAATATTGAAAGCAAAGAAGTAAAAATGTTGTTAAAATCAGATAATCAGAGACTACAATTATGTATATAGAAACACCTAAAGAACCTACTAATAACCCATGTGAAGTGATAAGGTTTTGTTGTTTTCGTTTTTTATTTTTGTAGAGAAGAGGTCTCGCCACGTTGCCCGGGCTGGTCTAGAACTCCGGGGCTCAAGCAGTCCTCTTGCCTCAGCCTCCCAAAGTGCTGGGATGACAGGCATCCGCCACTGCACCCAGCCAACTTATGTGAAATAATAAGATGATTTAGTAAGGTCTCTGGGTGCAAGATCAATACACAGAACAAACTGTGTAGCTGCAATAGAACAAACAAGTACAAGCACCCAGAAAACACCAAATCCATAGGAACACATCTGATGTGGGGTTCTTCAACCTTGGTGCTATTGACATCTCAGGGCAGATCAGCCTTTGTTCTGGGGGCCTGCCCTGGGTACTGTAGGACGTCTACAGATCTCTGATCTCTACCCACTGGGTGCGAACAGCAGCCTCCTCCCTCATTGGGACAACTAAAAATATCTCCAGATATCGTCCAACGTCCTCTGGGGAAGCAGAGAACTACTGATCTGATGAAGGATGTCATGACTCTTCTACCAAATACTATAAAGATCCGTTAAGAGAAATTAAAGAAGCCAGGCTCGGTGACTCAGCCGGGCTCGGTGACTCAGCCTGTAATCCTGTGCTTGGGAGGCTGAGGTGAGTGGATTGCCTGAGCCCGCGGGTTTGAGACCCACCTAGGCAACTTGGCGAGACCTCGTCTCTACAACAAATCAAAAATGAGCCGGGCCTGGTGGTGTGCACCTGTAGTTCCGGCTACTCCGAAGGCTGAGGCGGAAGGATCGCCGGAGCCCAGCAGGTCGAGGCTGCGGTGGCCGGGAGCGGCCGCTGCACTCCAGTCTGGGCGACAGAGTGAGACTCCAACTCAAAAAAATAAAATAAAATAAAATAAAGATCTAGGTAGAGCAATATTTAGTGTACATCGGAAGACTCGATATTGTTATGATGTTAATTCTTCATAAATTCATCATTATAGCCAATGTGCTCCCAATCAAAATCCCGAAATCTTTGATGGGAAATGATAAACCCAGTTTAAGACGTATACAGAGGCTGGGCGAGGTGGCTCATGCCTATAATCCCAGCACTTTGGGAGGCCGAGGTGAGAAGATCGCCTGAGCCCACCGGTTCGAGACCAGCCTGGGCAACTTGGCAAGCCCTCGACTCTACAATAAATTTAAAAATTAGCCAGATGTGGTGATGCACGCCTGTGGTTCCAGTTGAGCCCAAACTGATTGAGGCTGCGGCGGGTGTGAGTGTGCCACTGCACTCCAGCCTGAGTGACAGAGTGAGACTAATTTTTTTTTTAAAAAGGATTTAAACAGAAAAGCCAAGTCAAAGGCCTATGTAATCTTGGAAAAAAAGAGCAAAGCTGGACAGCTTACAACATCGGGTACTAAGTCTTTCTTTTTATTTTAATTTTTTTATTTTAAAGATGTGGGGTACAATTCGGGGTTAGGTATACAAGTGGACACCATACAGGTCAGGAATTAAGACAATGAGACATGGGTGCAAGGACAGTCCAACAGACAAATGGAACAGAACAGAACTCAAAACAGACACTTGGTTTACTTTTCTTAAAGTGTTCTTATCATCATGTAGGGCTGGGTCCACTGAAAAACCACTGGGAAAAAATTAACCTTAGGCTTAAAAAATCATTTTGAGATGGATTATGGACATAAATGTGAAACTGTCTTTAGGACACTCACAGCCACAGCCTCGACCTGCTCGGGCGATCCTTCCACCTCAGCCTCCTGAATAGATGGAACCACAGGTACGTGCCACCACGCCTGGCTAATTTTTTGATTTATTGTAGAGATGAAGTCTTGCCATTTTGCCAGGCTGGTCTCCAGCTCCTGGGCTCAGGCAATCCTCGCACCTCCACCTCCCAAAGTGCCTGGATTACTACAATTAAGAGGCTCTGAGCATCCAAGCTACAACCAAGCTACAGACCAAAAAAAAAAAAAGAAAGAAAGAAAGAAAACAAGCTCGCAACACATACCTGTATCTGACAATGGACAGAATATGAATTCAAACTATATAAAAGCTTCCTAAAAAGCAAAAGACTGACAGCCTTCGTAACGATGGACAAACGCATTGGAACAGTCATTTCCCTAAAGATGTCCAAATGGCCCACGGGCGTGGAAAAGTTGCTCAACTACATCAACGGTCAAGGAAATGCAAACTAAGAAGTCAGGAGAAATTAAGACGACCTCCGCAGAATGGCTAAAATTTAAACAAACTGACCCTGCTGTGCGTCGACAAGAACGCTGAACAACTGGAAATTTCTTGCACTGCCGGTGGGGGTGTCAACGGATTTGCTCTGGGAAACTTTTTGGCGGTCTCCAGTGCAGCTCAACCTACGTGGACCATACAGCTGGGCAATCCCAAGCCTGGGTGTCTTTCCAGGATAAATGGCGCATAAGCCCATCAAAAGACACACTGGGAGCAACCCAGGGTGACCTGCGGACGGGGGTGGAACGGAAGACTAGTGGACGGGATGGAGTGGAATACCAAACAGCCCGGAAAAGGAAAGAGCTCGTCCGTCTCCTCCCTCTCCTTGCGCGCGCGCGCGCGCGCGC
>NW_007033805.1:8786-17856 GCF_000164805.1 Carlito syrichta
GTCTCCCTGGAAACCGCGCGTCCCTCCACCCCGCCGGGCCGGGAGCGCGATGGCGGCGGGGGAGCCCGGGGGCCTGCGCGGCTACAGCTTCAGGTTCCTGCCCCAGCGGCCCTTCCCGTCCCTGAGCGCCCCGGAGACCGCCGGCCGGCTCCGCCAGTGGTGAGGGCCCGGAGCCCGGCGCGAGTGAGCCCGCGGCGGCGGGCCGGGCGGCGGCCGGGGGGCGGCCGGGGCACGGGGGGGCGTGCGGCGGGGGGCGCGCGGGGCCGCCCAGGCCCACGGCTCTTCCTCCCCGCCCAGGTCCATGCTGGGCAGAATCAAGGCGCAGGCGTTCGGGTTCGACCAGACCTTCCAGGCCTATCGGAAGGACGAGTTCGTCATGGTGGGTATGGGGGCGGGGGGCTCCGGGGGGCTCTGCGGGCTTTGCACTTACCTCCCGCCGTCGGCACGGATGCTTGCGACCACAGCCTGGGAAACACAGCCAGACCCCGTCTGTAACACAGAGATAAAAATTAGCCGGGCATGGTGGGGCACGCCTGTAATGCCGGCTACACGGGAGGCTGAGGCCGGAGGATCGCTTGAGCCCGGGAGTTGGAGGCTCCAGCGGCCACGACCGCGCCACGGCACTCCAGCCTGGGCAACAGGACGAGATTCCGTCTCCAAAAAAATAATAAATGAAATAAGTGTTGGGATATGAAGGTAACACTAGGTACATAATGGGATTGTTGTGAAGATTAAATGAAATACTGTATGTAAAATATTTAGCCAAATACCTCACAGTAAGTGCTGTTAGAATATTTGAAAAGTCTTTTCCTTCAGAGTCTCACTCTGTCACCTAGGCTGCAGTGCGGTGGCACAATCAAGGCCACCACAGCCTCAACCCGCTGGACTCAGGCGATCCCACCACCTAAGCCTTCCAAGCAGCTGGAATTACAGTCACACCACCACGCCCAGAAATTTTTTGATTTATCGTAGGGATGAAGTCTCACCAAATTGCCCAGGCTGGACTCAAACCCCTAGGCTCAGGCAATCCTCTTGCGTCCACCTCCTAAAGTGCTGGGATTACAGGTGTGAGCTACCACACATGGTCTTAAAAAGTACTTTTTCTATAGCAATAATGATCTCTGTGTGCCCAGATTTCACTTTCGGCACTGAGGAAACTAAAATTCAGAAAGCTTTAGTAATTTGTGCAAGAATCCCCAGCAAAGGGTAGAATTGAACTCAGACATTTTGACTCTAAATTCCATCGTGTTTCTCCTGCAAAGACTCAATGGAGTCGAGGGTATTGCTTACACTACCAGATTTAGACTTTTCCCTTTCAATTTGAAAGCAAATTGTGTTCCAAAAGTTCATTTGTGAGATGGTGAATGGGTTGAAGGAAGGAAACATTTATCTGACAAACATTTCTTTTTTTTGTTTTGAGTTGGAGTCTGTCACCCAGGCTGGAGTGCAGTGGCACGCTCCCGGCCACCGCAGCCTCGACCTGCTGGACTCCGGGGATCCCTCTGCTTCGGCCTTCCAAGTAGCCGGAACTACAGGCACGTGCCACCAAGCCCAGCTCATTTTTTGATTTATTGTAGAGACAAGGTCTCGCCAAGTTGCCCGAGCTGGTCTCAAACCCACGGGCTCAGGCAATCCATTCACCTCGGCCTCCCAAAGTGCTGGGATTACAGGCCGAGCCACCGAGCCTGGCCCCAGCAAACCTTTCTTTAGTTCCCAGGTCTGTAGAGATGAAATAGACACAGGTAAAGAGAGTGAAACAGGCCGAAGATTACATTTCAGGGATAGATGTGGTATAGCGCATCCCACAGGTGTTACAAGGCGCTTTGGTGGCACAGAAGAGGATGTGACCATGTTTTACTGAGGTGGTCAGAGGTTTAGAGGGGATAGGACAACCGGATGTGGTGACTCACGCCTGTCATCCCAGCACTTTGGGAGGCTGAGGCGACAGGATTGTCTGAGCCCAAGAATTTGAGACCAGCCCGGGCAACTTGGCGAGACCTCCTCTCTACAATAAGTCAAAAAATTAGCTGGGCATGGTAACACACGTCTGTAGTTCCAGCTACTTGGAAGGCTGCGGCAGAAGGATCACCAGAGCCCAGCAGGTCGATGCTGGGGTGACCGTGAGTGTGACACTGCACTCCAACCTGGGCAGTGGAGTGAAACTCTGACTCAAAAAACAAAAAATTTTAAATCTGGCTGGTCATGGTGGCTCATGCCCGTAATCTCAGCCCTTTGAGAGGCTGAGGCTGGAGGATCGCTTGAGCCCAGGAATTTTAACAGCCTGGGCAACAATCGTGAGACCCATCTGTATAAAAAAAAATGCATTATCCAGGGCACGGTGGCGCAAGCCTGTAGTCCCAGCTACCTGGGAGGTTGAGGCAGAAGGTTGCCCAAGCCCAGGAAGTCAAGGCTGCAATGAACCACTGCCCTCCAGACTAGGCGACTGAGTGAGATTCCTACCAAGAATAATAATAAAAAATAAAATTTTAAACGTTGAGGTCACCTGGGCAGAAGGGTGGAGGTGGGCTCTTAGGATAGAGTCGGGAAACAGTGACACTGCCCTGGAAACTATTATCCTCAGAACAGTATGAGGTGATGTCCTGAGTTAAGACGGTAGCACCAGTATGGCCCAGAGAGGCATCTGGGAGAAAGGTTTAGAGATTGATAAGACACTGAGAATGAGGGAGAGGAGACATGACTCCCAAGTTCCTGGCTTTGTTGGCTGGAGTGGATGATGGTGCCATTAAGTGCATAGAAATTGCTGAGGAGGGCCGGGCATGGTGGCTCATGCCTGTAACCCCAGCACTTTGGGAGGTGGAGATGAGAGGATTGCCTGAATTCAGGGATTCGAGACCAGGCTGAGCAACAGGGCAGACCTCGTCTCTACAATAAATCGAAAAGTTAGTCGGGCGTGGAGGCACGTGCCTGTGGTTCCAGTTCCTTGGAAGGCTGAGGCAGAGGGATCGCCAGAGCCCAGCCTGGGTGACAGAGTGAGACAGACAGATAGATAGATAGATAGATAGATAGATAGATAGATAGATAGACAGACAGACAGACAGAAAGAAAGAAATTGCTGGAGAATCACCGAGGGAATGAGTTCAGCCTAAGGATGGCGAGTCTGAGGGACGTTCAGGTGGCCATGTTCCAGAACGGTGCATCATTACATCTGACCTTGTGTCTCGAGAGAGCGCTCTGGTCTCAAGACACAGTGTTGCCGTCCTCCCATGGGACCAGGGACGATGAGCATTTTCCACATCCACAACTGCAAGGAAGCCCCTTATTGACAGAGCTTTCCTGGAGGCCTGCACAGCATTTCTGCTTACATCTCGTGATCAGAGCTTGGGCTGTGACCTCATCCCAGGAGGCCTGGAAATGCACGCTTGGCTGGGCACATGGCGGTCCCACGTCACACTGGATTCCGTAAGGGAGAGAGACTTGATATGAGATCAGAAACCAGCAGTCTGCTGGATAGATGACATAGTCTGATATATTAATTTAGAAATACTATCTTCCAGTGTATATTCTGGATATAATAAATAAAAAATAATTCCAAGTAGAAATACTGTCATCTTCCACTTTTACATTTTATGAAACACATTTATTTAAAATCTCCACATGCATTTTGACACTATTATTATCTTTGTTATTACTGAAATTAGTTTGAGTGATCTAATATTTTTTCAAACCACAGCAGCTTTGCATAAATTCAGATACACAGAATCCTTTCTAATGTGCACTGGAATTTTTTTTTTTTTTTTTTTTTTTTTTTGAGACAGCGCCTGCCTAATTTTTTAACTTTTTGTGGAGACAAGGTCTCACTATTTTGCCCAGGCTGATCTCAAACTTCTAGGCTTAAGCAATTATCCTACCTCAGCCTCCCAAGGTTCTGGGATTACAGGCATGGGCCACTCACTGGAAATTCTATGACAAACCAAAAATACCATTTGCATGTAGTAAGACATTTTAAGAAATCCATTTTAGTCACATATAATTGTAAGTTCAATAGTGTAACGTTCATTGCCTTATTTAAGGGCCTTTATAAAGACTTATTTCCTTTGGCTCTAGGTCAGTTGCTCTGTGTCCATTTATAATGACATCTAAAATGTAATTGTTGAGTTAAGAGCCCCCCAGGAATAATTACTAAATCTGAATTAGATTTCTCTCATTTTAAGTGATTGTTTCAGAAGGCCTAAAAGGTATTCAAAACTAGTATTAATTGAGGTTAATTCCAACTTTTGTGTTTTTTTTCAAAAAGTACCATTATTTAGATTAACATACTTGCATGAATACTCTTTAATTTAAAAGACGTCAAAAAGTTATAAGTCAGCTTCCTTTTTCCTGAGGAATAATTTTGGGGAAAATTTACTTTATAATGGGGTATGTACAGTCCCTTTTTAAAAAATATGTTGACACTTATTCTCCACCACTCGGATGTGAACTGTATGAGAACCGAGACTTTGTCTTGCATGGCATCCTCTCATATACAAGGTGCTTCACAAATAATCCTCAGCTCACACACTGCCCTCTTCGCCCTTCCCCTTCCCATCAAACGTACTTAGTCTGCTCAGTCTTTCGTGGAGAAAAATCCCGGGGTGGATTCCCCGTCCTCCCTTCGTTCCTTCTTCTAGTGCATCTGCCTCCCTCCCTCCCTCCCCTCAGGCTCGCACCTTGGCTGATGGGAATAGCAGCACGTCCAGGGCGGCAACAGTAAGCCTCCTCCTGACCCGTCTTTGCAGCCCTGCAGTTCATTCTCCACACTGCGGCCAGAATGGACGTTAAAAAAATAAGATTCTAGGCCGGGCGTGGTGGCTCAAGCCTGTCAGCCCAGCACTTTGGGAGGCCGAGGTGAGGGGATTGCCTGAACCCACAGGTTCAAGAACAGCCTGGGCAACTTGGTGAGACTTCATCTCTACCATGAATTTAAAAAATTAGCTGGGCATGGTAGTGCGTGCCTGGAGTTCTGGCTACTTGGAAGGCTGAGGCAGAAAGATCTCTGGAATCCAGTGAGTCGACACTGGGGTGGCCATGAGCATGCCACTGTACTCCAGCCTGGGTGACAGAGTGAGATTCCAACTCAAAAAAAAAAAGATTCTACTCACTCTTTCCTCTGCTTAAAACCCTTCACTGTCTTCCTTCTGCCTTTCAATCAAAATACAGTAAGTCCCCTACATACAAACCTTCAAGTTGCAAACCTTCAAAGATGTGAACATGCATTTGCATGTCCAGTCGCAAAAGTTATTTCATGTGTCTGATGTGAATTGCAGTTCTTTTCAAGGTACTGTACTGTGAGATTTAAAGTGCTTTCTTTATTTTTTGTGTTTTTAAAATGTATTATTTGTGTGAAAAGTGTTATAGACCTATCAAAGTACAGTACTATATAGCTGGTTGTGTTAGGCTATATAGGCGAACTTTGTTGGACTCAGGAACTCACTATCAGGAATGGAACTCGTTCATATGTAGGGGACTTGCTGTACTGACTGATATGCAGATCGATTTTAGATCAAGATTACCGTTTTTCACTTGACTCCAGGCCGAGTTGAAGTCCCAGCCTCATCTGACCCCAGCTCCTGGGGGTCGCTGACCTTCTTCACTTGCCTTGAGTGGTGCGTCCATCCTTTCTCACCTCACAGCCTTCGAACTTGCCATGGCTCTCCCTGAAAAACGGTCTTTCCAGTGACACAGGAGAGCCTGACTGCTAAGTTTCCAGGAATCTTTGTTTGCTGGTTGTGAAACTGTTGGCAGCTTGAAACCCACCATGGAGATTGGCAAGTGCTACCAATCGGGTCTCTTTTGGAAGGGGGGGGTCAGTTGTGACACAGTGACCAGCATGCGTGCCCCTCTGCCCGGCTGACTCTTGCTCACCTTTCAGATCTAGGCCTCAGTGTTCTTTCTACACTATCCTCTCTTCCCACACTGTTAGGTAGTTCTGCATGTTTGTAGTCGGGGTCTCACTCTGTTGCCCAGGCTGGAGTGCAGTGGCATGCTCATGGCCACTGCAGCCTCAACCTGCTGGGCTCAGGTGATCCTTCCACCTTGGCCTTCCAAGTAGCTGGAACTATGGGTGGGTGCTACCACACCTGGCTAATTTTGTGATTTATTGTAGAGATGAGGTCTTGCCAAGTTGGCCAGGCTGGTCTTGAACCCATGGACTCAGGCAGTCCTCTCACCTCTGCCTCCCAAAGTGCTGGGGTTACAGGCGTGAGTCACCACGCCCAGCCCCACTGTCTACCCTGATGGCATCTGCCCTTTTTGTAATACTCATGGCATGTTACTGTCTCCCCTTTTAGTCTATATTTCATAAGGGCAGGCAGATGCCCACTGGATTTTGGAATCAGGAAGTCAGGAGTTCTGTAAGTTAAGTGATGGGAGCACAAGCCAGGTACAGAGGAATGAGTGTTTGATAAGAGAAGGGAGAGCTTAGATTCCTCTCAAGCTTAGATTCCTATGCAGGAAAAGAGGGATCACGTGAAGATAACGAAAAAAGGAAGATATTTATCATAACAATTCAAACAAAGAGCCATTCATAAAAGTCACTCATCTTTCTCCCAATCTAATCCCACCCTCTGCCCCTCGACCCCCCTCTGGCCACAGGTCTGTAACCACCACGAGTGAGTCACTAGTTTGAGCCAGCTTCCATGCTCACCTCTGTGCTCACAAAAGCGTGTAGAGCAGGGTCGTCCCCTGGGCTGTGGACCGGTCCCAGGCCATGGCCTGTTAGGAGCCAGGCCGCACAGCAGGCAGCGGAGCAAAGCTGCGTCTGTATTTACAGCCACTCGCCATCCCATGCAAGACCACAGGGCTAGATGCTCCTGGGAGCGAACCCTGTTGAGAACTGTGCACGCGAAGGATCCAGGTTGCCGCTCCCTGTGAGATCTGAGTGGAGCCGAGACGGGGATGCTCGTGCTGGGGAGCGGCTGCGAACACAGACGAACTTGAGCAGGGAGGTTGGACTGCACATCCCACGCCCCCCACCTACCCATCCGTGGGAAAATGGCCTTCCACAGAACTGGTCCCTGATTCCAAAAGTTCGGGGACCGCTGGCGTAGAGGTTTCACCTGGTTTTGTTTTCTCATGCACATTACTCTTAAATTACCTTTTTTGATTGAAAATATGGTTTGAGGCCGAGGTGAGAGGATTGCCTGAGCCCACGGGTTCGAGACCAGCCTGGGCAACTTGGTGAGACCTCATCTCTACAATAAACCAAAAAACTAGACCAGGCGTAGTGGCTCATACCTAAAATACCAGCACTTTGGGAGGCCAAGATGAGAGGATTGCCTGAGCCCATGGGTTCAAGACCAGCCTGTGGAACTTGGCAAGACCTCATCTCTACAGTAAATCAAAAAATTAGCCAGGCATGGTGGCATGCACCTGTAGTTCTAGCTACTTGGAAGTCTGAGGCAGGAGGATCACCTGAGCCCAGCAGGTCAAGACTGCAGTGGCCATGAGCATGCCACAACTCTCCAGCCCGGGTGACAGAGTGAGACCAACCCAGAAAACAAATTAGCCGGGCATGGTGCTGCCTGCCTGTAGTTCCAGCTACTTGGAAGGCTGAAATGAAAGGATCACCTGATCCCAGCCGGTGGAGGCTGAGGTGGCTGCGAGCATGTCACTGCACTCCAGCCTGGGTGACAGAGTGAGATTCCAACTCAAAAAAAGAAAAGAAAATATGGTTTTGCCTCAAGGTCAAAACTCATTAGGGGGATATTTACTTAGTAGCTGCTAAATGTCTGACCGTATTCTGTGGCAGTGACTAAGAAAAGCAAGACCCCAACTCCTACGGAGTTTACACTCTAAAACTTTCTTTCCAGGAGCTGCATGCTGCCTGATATAGATGTTATTCAACTCTTATTCTATTGATGGACATGGCAGTTTCCAGGTTTTGACGCTACAAACAATACTATGAAAAAACCTCCTTACACATGAATCTTATCTACTGGTGGTTTCAGACGCCAGAAGTAGAGTGTGTTAGAGCACAAGTTAGAGCACAACATGTGCGTGTTTTTGTCGTTCAAGATAGGAGTACATTCCTTTCGCCAAAGATTATAAGATTCACACTTCTGCCATCGGCTTGTGAAGCACGCTTCTTCAGGCGCTCACGCTTTAAAAAGAATGAGTTGCCATTCTTTTTCAATCTGGGCAGTATGGTGGGTCAAAGTGGTATCGCCTGGATTTCGTTTTCTTTTCTTTCACTGCTCTTGAAGTTGAGCATCCTTTCATATGTTTGTGGGCTGTTTGTATTTTTGTACATGCCTGTTTGTATCCTTTGATCAGCTCTAAATTGGTTGCTTGTTTTTATTGTGAACGTCAAGCTTTTTTTAACCACCGAGGATGTCAATTTCCTCTTGTTTTTGTCATACTTGTTGCAAATATTTTCTCTCCTCTGTCTAGTTTTCTCTTTTATACTGCCCTTCGCAGGCATTCTGTTTTCTGGCTGCCCAGCACTACTGAATACCCATGTGATTTGGGGGTAGCTTCTACCCTTCATTTTTGGGAAGTCCAAGTAGAGCCTCCCCAAAATGCAGGGGACTGCCTTGCATCCAGAGCATAAGCCTGGGACCCGGGTTTACCAGTCAGGCTCATCTTAGGTGCGAGACTAGGATTTCCAGGAAGGAGACACGTGCAGAATCCATTTCGCTGTCAAAGGTAGTGGCAGACGCAGCCTGCCTTTAGGCCTCGCAGTCCTGGCCTAAAAAACCCCCAGTGCCGTCTATGGCCATGCCAGCTTGAACGTGCTCCATGTTGGAAGCTAGGAAAAACTGGGCCTGGGCGGCGCCTGGATGGGAGAAAGGGGTTGTGGTGGCTTTCTCCAGTGCTTGAAGGGGCTGCAGCAAGCAGGGCGCTTTCCTGATGGGGGAAGACCGACACAGACCATGGGGTCATTCTGGTCCAGCCTTGAGCTGATGTTCTCCACCCCCTGGAAGTCCTGTGGACTGCCTGAGATGGTTTCAGCAAACTTCCTTCTGCCTTTTTAGCCCGAGTCAGCAGCTAGTGCTTGAAACTAGAATTGCCACCCACCTTATTGTCTTTTTTTTTTTTGAATGGGAGTCTCACTCTGCCGCCCAGACTGGAG
>NW_007033805.1:17876-30803 GCF_000164805.1 Carlito syrichta
CTCAGCCTTCCAAGTAGCCGGAACTACAGGTGCACGCTACCATGCCCAGCTAATTTTTGACTTATTGTAGAGATGAAGTCTCACCAAATTGCCCGGACTGGTCTGGAACCCGCGGATTCTCAAAGGGCTGGGACTCCAGGCTGAGCCACCGAGCCTGGCCATTGTCTTTTGATATACAGAAAGTTTTCATTTTAGAAAGTCAATTCTGTGTGCCCTTTGGATAGAATTAAATTGAGAAGTACTTTTAGATTTAGATCTAGTGTGTGAGTAGTTACTAAGACAATTCAGGAAACAAGATCAAAGGAAAATAAAAGTTTCACACATTATGTAACCTCCTAATATTTACTGTAAGTCATCTTCTAAAGTAAATCCCAGAGACGTCTGCATTTGGATGCACAACGTGGTTCTTACTGTTCCAACCTGGATTTTGTTTCTTTGTAAAAACGCTTATTACTTAGACATGTTACCAGTTCAGAATTGTCCTTCCTCTCTATTTGAATTCAATGAGATTTTGTCATAGTTATTTTAGAAGTGAATTTTTATTATTGATAATAAAATGTCTAATTTGTTCTCCTCAAATTTGTATTTTAGGCTTTTTTCAAAGACCCAAATGTCATTCCCAATCTGAAGTTACTTTCAGAATCTTCTGGAGAGTGGATTACATTAGGTAAATAAAACTTATTTTCATCTTTTCAGGTGACTGTTTTACTATTATAACAAAATTTCACTTAAGGAATTTTTGTTATTAAAATACAAATTGTGGATAATGACTCATCTGCTTGATCCATCCAGACCAAGTGTGAGAGCTGTGCAGGCTACCCTGTGTCTCTCCGGGAATCTCCTGCTGCTGGCCAGGCTTAGCCAAAAGAAGTGGTTTCTTTCTGTTCATTTGCAAAGTATTTATTGTGCATCTTCCATGCACTCCACTAAGTGCAGGGAATGTTAAGGCGAATAAGAGAGAACCTGCACTCAAGGAACTTGTTGATATGTTAAAGTGTGTGTGTGTGTGTGTGTGTGTGTGTGTGTGAGAGAGAGAGAGAGAGAGAGAGAGAGAGAGAGAGAGAGAGAGAGAGAGAGACTCTACCAAAGGTGCTACCTTAGAAGTAGAGGGGAGGGGAGGGGAGTGGCCAGTTCTGCCCAGAGGGGAAAAAAAGATCAGGACAGCTTCTGCTGACACAGGGTCTTCAGGCAAAATCACCAGTGGAATGGGGGCACGGATTTCTGACAGAGGAATTGGCCAACCAAGGGACATTTTTTACGATAGCGTCTTATTAAGTCACGAAGGAGAGAGTCTTAAATTCTCAAGAAGCAAACTTTATATAGATGATGTTTTCATAGTACATTGAAAACAGCTAGAATTTTTTAAAGAAAATTACCCAAACAGTTAAACACTTTAAGAGTATTTAAGTGTATTTAAGAGCATTCTCTTAAATTTCTTAAATGACTCCTAGGTCAAGGAAGAATTTAGAGAGTTAATAAAAGAATATTTTGGAAACAAAAATATGAATGTTGCATTTTAGATCTTGGGTTAATTCTTATAACAATAGAATGAATACAAGGGGGGATTTTTTAAAAACCCAAATTAATGTATTTATTTATTTATTTATTTTATTTATTTAATTTTTTTTTGAGTTGGAGTCTCACTCTGTCGCCCAGACTGGAGTGCAGTGGCCGCTCCCGGCCACCGCAGCCTTGACCCGCTGGGCTCCGGCGATCCTTCTGCCTCAGCCTTCCAAGTAGCTGAAACTACAGGTGTGCACTACCACGCCCAGCTAATTTTTGATTTATTGTAGAGATGAGGTCTCGCCAAGTTGCCCAGGCGGGTCTCGAACCCGCGGGCTCAGGCCATCCACTCACCTCGGCTTCCCAAAGCGTGGGATTACAGGCTGAGCCACTGAGCCCGGCTCGAATTTATTTATTAAAAAATGCATATCTATTCTTTTTTTTTTTTTTTAGAAAAAACTTTATTGAGAGGACAGAAAAGCTCCCACAGTGGGAGGGGACACGAAGGGGCTGTCCCCATATTTGTTCTTACATGTTTAAACTACTTTGAAGTCAACTTCAGAGTTCTCTCGGTTTGATGCAACACGCCTATCGAGAGGCTTTTTCCATTTCTCAAAATAAAATTTGAACTCATCAGTTTTGACGCCTTTTGGTGTTTCTGCTGTTTTTTGTTACAGCTCTTCCACATAGGCAAAATGCCTTCTTTGGAGGACTTTTTTCATCCAGGAAAACAAACAAACAAAAGTCTTTCTGGGTGAGGTCAGGCGAATGGGGAGGGTGAGGCATGGGGGATCATGCCATTTTTGGGTCAAAAACTGCCGAACGCTCCGTGTGGTGTGGGCAGGTGCTTTGTCATGGCGGAAGGACGAGTCACTGGGTTTGCCACAGCTCTGAACATTTCTTCCGCAAATCATGACACAAGTTTCTCAAAACTTCCAGAAAAAAATTTGTTGGTCGTTTGATCCAGAGGAACAATTTCTGAGAAAGCTACAAGGGGCCCACCTCCCAAAAGATAATTCCAGTTTTTTTGAAAGAGAACCTGGCTGGTAAATATGGATTTGTACTCAAGAAAATGCAAATTGATTTTAAATTAGATGTTTTCTGGGATAGTTTGGTAAATCATTACATTGTATTTTTATGGAATTCTAGTTGTTTTACACAAAAGTAACTTTTCTTAAAGTATGTGTCAAGAACAAGATTACAAGCTGTTCATAATGTTAGACTTAGTAGGTCAGATTTTATTGCTTTTGGCTAAAGAGGGCTGCAAAGTTTATAGAGCAAAAGGCTGATACAGTGTGATCTTCAGACTACTTACATATTTAAACTGAGTATCTGGGCAAATATATTTACCCAACTCAAAATTTTCAAAAGAAAATAACCAGAGCCATGTGTTACAGTGTTTATAAAACGTGTTTACAGTAGCATCAGTCAATCCATTTGAAAAAAAAAAAGTGGACTGAAGTAAGTGTTCAACCTTCCCCCACATTGGTGCCGACTCTTCTAATTTTTGAAGGAAGCACTGCAAAAAGAGAGACTCTCAAGTTCCACATGTGCCCGACAGGGTGAGTTAGAAGCACTCTGGAGAACAGGCAGAAGGGCAGCCACCACTGCAGAGGCAGAAAGAAGTCCAGTGGGTTGCCGGACTCTGTTAGCTCATTTGTGTCTCCTCTTACTCTTCTTTTTCTGCTGCACTGGTCATCTTCCCTCTGATTTCCCTCTGGGAGCCTTTATAAGCAAAATAAACAGTTGGGTTTTTTTGAGTCAGGGTCTGTCACCGAGGCAGGAGTACAGTGGCATGCTCACTGCAGCCTTGACCTCCTGGGCTCGTGCCTCCTGAGAGGCTAGGACTACAGGCTTGCGCCACTCTACTTGGCTAATTTTTTTAAATTTCTTGTAGAGATGAAGTCTCGCTACATTGTCTGGACTGGTCTTGAACTCCTGGGCTCAAGCAATCTTCCCTCCTCAGCCTCCCAAAGTAGTAGAATTATAGGCGTGAGCCGCCATGCCTGGCTGGAAACAACTTTTTAAAACAGGAGGAAAGACCTTCTTTTGGCAAGTGAACCCACTTTAAAGAGAGTGACGAGGGAACCCTTTCGCTGCGAGCTGCACTGCACTGGTGTTGCCTCGTCCTCTCAGCCAGCTGCCATCATTCCCTTTGTTTAGACCCACTCTATCTTTTCTTAATAACATATGGTGGATGCTTCCTGTGTGCTTAGCTGTCATTTCCTTTAATTCGCAAAACAACTCTAAAAGAGGTATTATTATATATCCCTATTTTGCAAATGAAGAGTCAGAGACATAAGCTGAGTAATTTCTATGGTTTTGCACAGCTGGCTGAGTACAGCTAAGATTCAGATCCAGCCTCCAGAATTCAAGACCTCAACCACTCCGTTCTCCTACCTCTGCCACGTCTACACTGACAGGCCAGCCAGGAAAGCCCTCGCTTAAGACACCAAGGGAAAAGGAGGCTCCCGGTCTATTACGGTGCTAGCGCTAAGGAAAGAAG
Organism: Carlito syrichta; assembly: GCF_000164805.1. Taxonomy (NCBI): domain Eukaryota; kingdom Metazoa; phylum Chordata; class Mammalia; order Primates; family Tarsiidae; genus Carlito; species Carlito syrichta. Next base: position 21,886 of record NW_007033805.1, read on the forward strand.
CATGTCCTGAGCTTTCGCGTGTGAGCACAGTGACGCATCACATTCCTTGTGGGTGCTGGAGACGTAACTTAGAGAAGCCCCACACGGCAAGCCCGGTCCTGTGTTTAAGTCCTGACTGCTCAGCGTGATGGCCTTTGGAGACGGGCCTTTGGAAGAGAATTAGGGTTTGATGGGGACATGGGGGTGGGGCCCTCATGGTGAGATGAGCGCCCTTTTCATTAGAGGAAGAACTCGCTGCTGCCTCAGGCCACCGAGAAAAGGTAGTTTTCTGCAAGCCAAGTAGAAGGCCTTCCCCAGGAACGGAGTCATCTGACACCTTGATCTTGGACTTCACAGCCTCCAAAACCTTGTCTCGTGTCTGTCATTGTTTAGGCCACCCAGGCTGTGGCTACAACTTAAGGCTGTTCTAGCAGCCCAAGAAGACTAATACAGATTTCGGTACTGAGGAGTGAGGTGCTGTCGTAACAAATGCCTAAAACTGTGAAAGTGGCTTTGGAACTCAGTAATGGGCAGAGGCTTGAGGTGCTTGCTGGAAACATGGACGCTGAGGGCAGCTCTGCTGAGCGTGCCAAAGGAGGTGCAGGGCATGAGACTGGAAACTGGAGGAAGTGGTCTTTGCTGTGAGGGGAAAGGTCTTGGGCGAGCCGTGTTCCAGTGTTTTGTGGAAGGGAGACCTTGTGAGCCCTGGAATTGGAGACTCGGCCGAGGAGATCTCGAAGCCAAGTGTGGAAGGGGTGACTTGTCTTCAGCAAAAGGCGAAGGGAGCAGGATGAGGCAGAAGGATCACCGGAGCCCAGCGGGTTGAGGCTGCAGTGGCCGGGAGCAGCCGCTGCACTCCGGTCTGGGCGACCGAGTGAGACTCCGACTCAAGAGAAAAGACCTAAAGGAAGTTGCCTTGGCCAGCTGCGGGCTTGCTTAGGCCTTATTACCCTTATTTCCTGTTTCTCCCTTGAGGAGTGGAAATGGCTCGCCTGTGTCTGTCCCACCAGTGTATTTTGGAAGCAGATCAATTGTTCTGTTCACAGGTTTACAGCTGGAGAGGAGTCTTGCCTCAGGATGAAAATCCCTCAAGTCTCACCCGTGTCAGACTTGGATGACATTCGGATGAGACTTTGGACTTAACGGTTCATGCTAGAGTTGGTTAAAGTTTGGGGGCTGTTGGGATGGAATGAGTGTGTTTTGCGTGTGAGAAGAACATGCATTTGGGGGACCGGGGTAAAGTGCTGCGGCCTGAGCTGTGTCCCCCAGAAGTATATATTTTGACGCCCACGACCAGCCTCCACCTCAACAGCCCCTAATTAGCTCCCCCAGGCCCCGTCTCCAAGTGCCATCACGCTGGAAGTCAGGGCTTCCACGTAGGAATGTTGAGGGGCGACAGTTCAGTCCCGAGCAAGTGCTGTTTTCACGTCTCAGATTGCGTGGTTTGACCTCACCTGCTGCTTCTCACCGTCCAAACCCTCCTAGCTCTTCCCAAACCAGAGCTCGGGTAGGTGAGCGGACACGGCAGGCCCAGCGTTGGTCCCTCCTGTGTCAGTAAGATGTCAGCGCTGCCAGGTTCCACCCTGCTCTTCCTCTTGCGTCCGCCAACGTTGCTCAGCACTAGTGTCTCATCCTCTGCAGCCTTCTTTTCACCTTATCTAATCCCAGAGCATTTTACCTCTGAAATAAAAGGAGCTTCTCTGCAGCACAGCCTTGGACATGACTGAGGCATGTTCAGTTCTCGGCTCCGCACATCCTTTCTGCCCCACACAAGCCTGACTCAGGATCAGAACGTGGAGCAAGCAGGTAGCGTGACTGCAAGTGGACAGCCAGTGTGGAAGTATAAGCAGTCACCAGTGTTAGTAACTCTTCTTAAGCCCAAGCTGTTGCTGCTTTTTTTTTTTTTTTTGAGTCAGAATCTCTGTCGCCCAGGCTGGCGTGCAATGGCACACTCACAGCCACCGCAACCTTGACCTGCTGGGCTCAGGCAATCCTTCCGCCTCAGCCTTCCAAGTAGCTGGAACCACAGGTGCGTGCTACCATGCCTGGCTAATTTTTTGGATTTATTGTAGAGATGAGGTCTCTCAAAGTTGCCCAGGCTGGTCTCAAACCCGCGAGCTTAGGCAGTCCACTCACCTTGGCCTCCCAAAGTGCTAGGATTACAGGCTGAGCCACCAAGCCCAGTCCTGAGATCACTTTTAATATGAATATCAGAATTGCCTATAAAAGCATAGGTATTGCTTTATGTGATTTTGGATTTGTATTTTGCTGAATGCTTTATAACTCATATTACAAACATTTTAATGAATGGACATTTTTATTTTTGAGTTGGGGGTCTTGTTTTTGCCTCATCTAGAGTACAGTGGCATGATCACAGCTCACCGCAGTGTCGATCTCCTGGGCTCAGGTGATCCTTCCACCTCAGTCTCCCAAGTAGCTGGGACTAGAAGCACGCACCACCACGCCCAACTAATTTCTTGATTTTATTTTTTGATTTGAAATTTACCTTCACTTGGAAAACCATTTTTTGTAGGAAACACTGTAAATGTTTCACACAGGGGAAATTTTTAAATGGAGAGAAAATGTTTTCAAGACATACTCCAGTGGAAGACTCGCCGGAGCCCAGCAGGCTGACGCTGGGGTTGCTGTGCGCGTGCTGCTGCTCTCCAGCCTGGGCAACGGAGTGAGACTCCGACTCAGGGAAAAAAAGTGATCTCAGAACCCTCAGAACACAGAAAATGCTTCTCACTTTTAAGTATCCTCTGATTTACTTCATCTAGTCTTAAAATGGTGAGATTTTTGTTATAAATGTTTAATGATTAATAAAAATGAGTTATAAAATCATAATTTAATAAAATCCATTAACTAATGTATCTTTTAATTGTGTCAAAAATGTCATATTTGGTTTCTTCTTAGGATTTCTGCATAATGATTTATTTGGAGAATAATTGAAAATACGAAATTAATTTTTAAATCTCTATTTACAAAATGTCTCTTTCAGGAAGCGAAGTGAGAAAAATTGAAGCTATAAACGTTCCTTGTACACAGCTTTCAATGTCATTTTTCAGTCGGCTATATGATGAAGATATTGTACGAGACAATGGACACACTGTTAAGTGTTTAGATGCCTTTTGTGATCCATTTCTCATTTCTGATGAGTTACGAAAAGTAAGTACAGAGTGTTAAGATTTCACGGCGGAATTTTATTTCAGGAAATGCAAAACATAAAAACTTGCCTACCTCAAGTCCATAAAATACCTCTTATTGATAAATTATTAGCAATGATCATTACATAGGTAGATGTCTTCTTAGATGGCACGTTTCCTGTCAACTGAAATATCTGTGCATTTCAATAGTTCTCCCCGGGTGCTGCTGACATCTGACTGACGGGCAGAGCTGCTACTAGACATCACACAACTCACAGCACGGTCACTCACGACAGTTATGCTACCCACAGTTTCCATAGTGCAGAGGTAGGGAAGTACATTTCATTGCTGATACGGGCTCTTAACTTCTCAAATGAATATTCAGAGCGTCTTGGAGCAAAACAGTCTTTTTATTTCATTGCTGAGATCAGCAAAGCCACTTGATTAGCTAAGTTACATTTTCCTTTAGTGAAATCTACACTGAACTTGGAATCAGAATCAATGGATTACTTACCTGACTTCTGATTTGTTATTTACACGGTAATAACCTTAAGCCTAAGGTTACCATTCCGTTTCCTGAGCCTTGGGGTCATACCTGTGCAACATGAAGGTGCAGATGCCCGTTCTACCTTCTTCCTAAAATCACTGACAGAATGAGTTGAGGAAGCATTTAAATGCACCTTTCAGAAAGTATGAAAGGCTGTTGAAATGTATCAATAATTATCATTCTTATAATTACTAAGAGTATTAAAAGTGGTTTAAAGTGAGGGCTTCGGTGTCAAATAGACATAAATTCAAATCCAGGCTCTGTCACTTAATAACTGTGATATTTACCTTCTGGAAGCCTGCTTCTTCATCTATTAAACAAGCGTCATATGAGAGTTATGTAGGACAGTGCTTTTTTAAAGGGCTTGGCAAAGTGCCTCGCACTTAGCTTCCCATGGTATTAGCAGCTACTACTGACTCCTGCAGGCATTGCTACTCTCCAGTAAGGGAGAAGTGACGTTTGCCGTCTAATGAATTGCACATCCCAGCAGGAATGAACGAGGGAAGCTGCCCCTTGCCCTTCTGGACCTGGAGTCTTGTCCGTAGGAAGAAGGGCGGCACACAGCCAGGCTGTTCGTTGTTCTCCACTAGGGCTCTGCCTGAAAGAACTCGTTCGCTTAGTTAAGGAAGAAAATAAAAGTAACTTTCTGAGCATAGCCAAGCATACCGTTGAGTGAGACGATGTATAGTGTGCTCCTCAGGTAAATGAAGCAGGTTACCTCTAACACGAGGTGTATAATATACACTACTATACATATTTAACACATACTTCACAGTGGGGATCTGATGCTGATTCCTGTTCCTTTCCAAGGACCGGAAATTGCCATTCAGGAAATGTTTGGTCTGGTTTTTCTTCCCTTTGGGTACTGCTAATGTCAGCTCTTCTCTTGCTCTCTTTCATGCTCTGGCATCAGGGTCTGAAGACCCTCACCTCTAATTTTAGAGATTTCACCGTCGAGAAAGAGCCTCGTCAGTGAACTTTCTAAAAAGGGGGATTTGTCTTCCAACAGGATACTCTGCAAAACTGCCAGCTGCCTGTTGCATTTCTTGTTGTGAATGGCACCTCTGTTCATGAAGTGCTGGGGTGCAGTGTTTTTCTCCTGGTTGCCTGTGTGTTTGCTCTTGTGTTCCCTGCCACTCTGGGCAACAGCGAGGGAGGGTCTTTCACTTGCTTGCTGTCTGGATGGCTTCAGCCTGAACTAAAAAGGGTTTCCTGCTGTGCAGCGCCGTGGCTTCTGCCAGCACCCTGCAAAATGTAAAAACTGAGGAAATGCGTTGGAAGCGCTGGTCATAACCTCCTTCCCGACCGCGGCTCGGAAGCTTGACGTTAACCCCTGCACACCTGCTGTCTGAGGGCTGCATAGCCCAGGGGAGCTGTCTGTATGGGAGTAGAGGGGAGAATGGCCACAGAGTACCGGGTTCTAACCTTCATTCCAACAGTTATTGTGTGAATAATAGTTAACAGTTATGTTATTGTGTTATTTTAAATTGCACAGCCTAACCAGTTTAATATACGAGAGTGTTCATGTGAGGGATGTGGTAAGCATTCAATCCTCATTATTTTATCCATCTTTGTGTTAAGCCAAATCACGAGGTAGCTGCAAACGTGGGCATTAATTACATCATTTCCTTACAGAGAGGCAGGGAGGGAGGGAGGGACTCCAGAGCGATTGACTGCGGCCACCTCCCCTTTCCTGGCTTTTCCTGAACACACAGAACCTTGGTTTTTGTCAAGGCATTAGAACTAGGCCATATGGAGAGCCCTGTAGAGGCTTTCCTTTTTCAATACCTCTGATGCAGTGAGTTTTGTGATAAGCTTTGCTCAGAGACTGTGAATAAGCTTAATTTTCCTAAGTAAGTATATTTGTTTTTCTGTTGAGTTGTTTGAGTTCCTTGTATATTCTGGGTATTAGTCTCCTGTAGGATGAGAAATTTACAGATATTTTCTCCCTCTCAACAGGTTGTGTCTTCATTCTGTTGTTTCCTTTGCTGTGCAGAAGCCTTTTAGTTTGATATGGTCCCATTTGTCTATTTTTGTTTGTGTTTCCTGTGCTTTGAGGTCTTAGCCATAAAATCTTTGCCTAAACCAATGTCCTGTAGTGCTTCCTTTGTTTTCTTTTAGCAGTTTTATAGTTGTTAACATTTAGTTTCTTATCATGAGTTGATTTTTATATATGGTGAAAGATAGGGGTCTAGTTCCATTCTTCTGCATATGGACATCCAATTTTCCCAGCACTATTTATTGAAGAATATCCTTTCTCCAATGTATGTGTTTGGTGTCTGTCAAAAATAAGTTGGCTATGGCTGGATGCGATGCTCACACCTATAATCCCACAAGGCCAAGGTGGGGGCATCACTTGAGGTCAGGAGTTCAAGACCAGTCAGGGCACCATAGCAAGACCTACAAAAATAAAAATTAAAAATAGCCAGGCATGACAGCACATACCTGTAGTCCCAGCTACTTGGGAGGCTGAGTGGAAGGAACGCCTGATCTTGAACAATTATCATAATATTATAAGAAAGGAACTGGCAAGTGGGAAACTGCCAGGGGAGGGAGGAACACACCTCATCAAGGAGAGTACCTGCATAATGAACATTTGTACCCCACATCTTGAAAATAAAAAAAATAAAGGAAGGAATGTCTGAGTCCAGGTGGTCAAGGCAGCAGCGAGCCGTGAGTGTGCCATTGCACTCCAGCCTGGGCAAGAGAGTGAGAATTCGACTCCACAAAAAAAGGTTGCCTTTAAATACATAGGTTTTATTGCCAAGTTCTCTATTATTATTAATCTAGTCCATTAGTCTACATGTCTATTTTTATGCCAGTTTCATGCTGTTATGGTTACTATAACCTTGTATTGTATTTTGAAATCAGGTAGTGTGGCAGCTCCAGCTTCTTTTTGCTCAGGACTGCTTTGGCATTCAGGATCTTTCTTGGTTCCATACAGATTTTAAGATTGTTTTTCTATTTCTGTGAAAAGTGACATGGGTATTTTGGCAGGAATTTCACTGAGTCTGTAGATTGCTTCGATGGTGTGGTCATTTTAATGGTCTTAATTTTTCCAGTCCAGGAGCACGGAACATCTTTCTGTTGGCCCGAGTCCTCTGCAGGCCCCTTCCTCCTCGTTGCAGTGTTTCATCTCCTTGGTTAGCTTGATTCATCCCCGGGGTTTCGTTTCGTCCTTGTAGATATTCTAAAGGAGAGTGCCTTCTTGGTGTCTTTCTCAGCTAGCTCACCATTTGTGTATAGAGATGCTACTGGTTATTATATGTTGGTTTTGTGTCCTGCACCTTTACTGAATTTGTTTATCAGATCTGTTGTATCAGATCAGAATTTTTGTTTTTTAAATATAAGGTCCTGTCATCTTCAAACAGAGACAATTAGACTTCCTCTTTTTCCATTTGGATGCCTTTTGTCTCTCTTGTTTCCTGGTTAGTCTAGCTAGCAGTTTATACATTTTGTTGTCTTCTTCAAAAAAAAAGTTTTGGTTTGTTGATTCTTTGTGTTGATCTTTTAGTCTCTATTTCGTTTAGTTCCACTCTGATCTTTATTTATTTATTTATTTATTATTATTTTTTTTAGTTGGAGTGTCACTCTGTCGCCCAGGCTGGAGTGCAATGGCATGCTTATGGCTACCACAGCCTCTATCTGCTGGGTTAGGAATTTTAATATTATGTCAAATAGGAGTGGTGAAAATGAGCATCCATGACTTGTTTCAGCTTTTAGAGGAAAGGCTTTCAGCTTTTCCCCATTTAATATGATGTTAGCTGTGGGTTTGTCATATATGGGCTTTATTGTGTTGAGGTGTCCTTTCTATGCCCAGTTTGTTGAGAGTTTTTATCGTGAAGTGATGTCGAATTTTCTCTAATACTTTTTCTTTATCTGTTGAGATGATCATATGGTCTTTGCTCTTCATTTTCTTTATGTAATGTATCACATTTATTGATTTGCATATGTTGAACCATCCTTGTATCCCTTGATCATGTTGCATTGTCTTTTTGATATGCTGTTGGATTTGATTTGCTAGTATTTTGTTAAGGATTTTTACATCTATGCTCATCAGGGATATTGGCCTATAGTTTTCTTTTCTGTTGTTGTAGTGTCTTTGTCTGCTTTTGGTAGCAAGGTAATGCTGCCCTCATAGAATAAGTTAGAGAGAATTCCCTCCTCTTCAAATTTTTGGAATAGTTTGAGGAAATTTGGTTGAGTCTTTTTTATAAGCTTGGTAGTATTTGGCTGTGAAGCCATCCAGTCCTTGGCATTTCTTCATTAGAGATTTGTTTTCTTATGGATTCAAGGTGGTTGCTCATTATTGGTCTATTCTGGTTCTTTAGTTCTTCCTGATTCATTCTTTGTATGTTGTTTGTGTCCAAGAATTTATTCATTTCCTCTAGGTTTTCTGGTTGGTTAGCATATAGCTATTCATCATTCTCTCTGATGATTGCTTGTGTTTCTGTAGTGTCCATTGTGATGTCTTCTTTTTCATCTCTGATTTTATGTGGATTGTCTCTCTTGTTTCCTGGTTAGTCTAGCTAGCAGTTTATACATTTTGTTATCTTTTTCAAAAAAAAAGTTTTGGTTTGTTGATTCTTTGTGTTGATCTTTTAGTCTCTATTTTGTTTAGTTCTACTCTGATCTTTATTTATTTATTTATTTTTTTTTTTAGTTGGAGTGTCACTCTGTCGCCCAGGCTGGAGTGCAATGGCATGCTTATGGCTACCACAGCCTCTACCTGCTGGGCTCAGGTGATCCTTCCCCCTCAGCCTTCCAAGTTAGCTGGAACTACAGGCATACACCACCACGCCTGGCTACTTTTTTGATTTATTGTAGAGATGAGGTCTTGCCAAGTTGCCCAGGCTGGTCTTGAACCGGTGGGCCCAGGCAGTCCTCTCACCTCGGCCTCCCAAAGTACTGAGATTATAGGCGTGAGCCACTGCGCCCAGCCTTCTGATCTTTATTATTTACTTTCCCCTACTAATTTTGGATTTGGTTTGTTCTTGCTTTTCTAGGTCTTGAGGTGCATCGTGAGATTGTTTATTTGAAATCTTAATCCTGCCTGAGCCCACGGGTTCGAGACCTGCCTGGGCAACTTAGCTAGACCTCATCTCTACAATAAATCAAAAAGTTAGCTGGGTGTGGTAGCATGCGCCTGTAGTTCCAGCTACTTGGAAGGCTGAGGCAGAAGGATCGCCAGAGCCCAGCGGGTCGAGGCTGCGGTGGCCGGGAGCGGTCACAGCACTCCAGTCTGG
>NW_007033805.1:30823-51376 GCF_000164805.1 Carlito syrichta
AATTTTTGATTTATTGTAGAGATACCTCACACGGGATAGGAGTTATAGAGGAGAGGGGAATGAATGGAAGAGATCAGTAATAATTAAACAGATGATAAGCAAGAAAAAAACTATCTTGAGATTGAAAAAGCTCAAGGAGTTTCATGCTGGATTGATGAAGAAAGATACAATAAGATACATACTGAAGTTTTCCAGTAAGAAGTTTAAGTTGTCTACAAAGGGAAAAAATCAGGAAGAGGAATTTTCATTTATAACATTGAAAACTTGAAGATACTGGAATACCTTCTAAAGACTACTGTAAGAAAAAGATTAACAGATTAACCTGTAATTTTCTTGACAGAGAGCAATTCTTCAGCTTTTTGGGAGTAAGACTGAACAAACCAAGTGATACTATGTTCAAGAAGCAAAGCTCCTGCTGCTTGCTTTCTTTTTCTTTCTCTGTACCTTCAAACAGTTTTTGGTTTCATTTGTTTTATATACAGAGATTAAGGGGATTTTTCCTGAATATCTTGCATGGGAGCCCCAAATTCAAACTGCTACTTAGTTAGAACTTAAAAACATAGGTTTCATTTGTTTTATATACAGAGATTAAGGGGATTTTTCCTGAATATCTTGCATGGGAGCCCCAAATTCAAACTGCTACTTAGTTAGAACTTAAAAACATAGCTTTGTCAGGCTCAATGGTGTTGGGAGCCGGCCACGGAGGCCCACTGAGCGTTAGGGATCAGGAAGGGCCGTTGACCCCGAGACCACTAGAATGCGTTTCCAACTCAAAAAAAAAAAAAAAAAAAAAGAAATCTTAATCCTTTTTTGATGGAGATGTTTATTGCTATAAACTTCCCTCTTAGCACCATGTTTGCTGCATCCCATCGGCTTTTATTATGTTGTGTTTCCATTTTTTTTTTTGAGTTAAGGTCTCACTCTGTCATCCAGGCTAAAGTGCAGTGGCATACTCACAGTTCACTGCAGCTTGACCTCCTAGGTTCAGGTGATCCTTCCGCCTCAGCCTCCTGAGTAGCTGGGACTACAGGTGCATGCCACCATGCCTGGAGGCTTTTATGTTGTTTGTAAAGATGAGGTCTCACTGTGTTGCTTAGGCTGGTCTCAAACTCTTGGGCTCAAGTGATCCTCCCACCTCAGCCTCCCACGGTGCTGGGATTGTAGGTGTGAGCCACCGCGCCTGGCCCAAATTTTCTTCTTTTTTGGTAATTTATGTATTTATCATTAAGCTACATTTTCTTCTTAAGCTCTTCATTAGTCATCTTTGTGGCCACTCTGGAACTTGTTTAATTTTTTTTTCTTCTTCTGTTTAATTTTCCTGTATTTGTGTGGTTTGCAGAGTTCCTTTTACTATTGATTTCATTGTGGTCTGGGAAAATACTTCATATGGTTTTTATATAAATATAGCTATTCCTGCTTGTGTTTTTTGTTTCTGTTTGTATGGAGTATTTTTTTCCCCTCTACTATGTGTATACATTTGCAGATCAAGAGAGTTTTGTATAGGCAGCATGTAGTTAGTTGGATCATGTTTTTTGAATCTGTTCAGCCAGTCCATGTCTCTTTTTTATTTCGAGTTGGAGTCTGACCCCATCGCCCAGGCTGGAGCGCAGCGGCACGCTCAGGCCACCCCAGCCTCGACCTGCCGGGCTCCGGCGATCCCTCCGCCTCAGCCTTCCAAGGAGCTGGAGCTATAGGCGCGTGCTGCCATGCCCAGCTATTTATTTATTTATTTATTTATTGTAGAGATGAGGTCTTGCCAAGTTGCCCAGGCTGGTCTCGAACCTGCGGGCTTAGGCAGTCCACTCACCTCGGCCTCCCAGCGTGCTGGGATCACAGGCTGAGCCGCTGAGCCCTGCCTTTATCTTTTAAGTGGAAATTTTAAATCTGTCTACATCAAGATTATTATTGATATATGCAACTAATTCTTATCATTTTGTTAATTGTTTACTGGTTATTTTAGATATCTTTGGTTCCTTTCTTCCTCTCTTATTGTTTAACTTTGTGATGTGGTGGTTTTTTATAGTGGTAACATTTGAATTCTTTCTGTTCCTCATTTGTACGTTTGCTATACCACTGAGATTTATATTTTTGTGTGTTTTGTGTGATGGTAGATATCATCTTTTTTTTTTTCAGATGTAGGTCTCACTCACGCATTTTCTTATACGGCTGGTCCAGTGGTGATGAATTCCCTTAGACTTTGCTTATCTGGCAAAGACTTTATTTCTCCTTCATTTATGAAGGACAGCTTTGCTGAATGTAGTGGTGTTAGTGTGTAGCTTTTTTAATTTTTTTATTTTTCCTTCAGCACTTTGAATATATCGTCCCATTCTCTTCTGGCTTGTAAAGTTTCTGTTGAGAAATCCACTGTTAGTCTGATAGGGGTTTCCTTATTTGTGACTAGATGCTTTTTTCTTGCTGTTTTTACAATTCTCTCTTTGTCTTTGACTTTTCCTAGTTTGATGAAAATGTGCTACAGGCAAGACTTCTTGGATTGTATCTATTTGGGGATCTCTGAGCTTTCTGTATCTGGATGTCTAAATCTCTTGTTAGAATGGAGATGTTGGCAGCTATTATTCCATTAAATGGGCTTTTTATTACTTTGGCCTTCTCTTCATTTCTGGAACACCCATAATTCCAAAATATGGTTACTTTAGGGTGCCTGTATGTAATGTAAACTTTGTTCATTCTTTCATATTCTTTTTATTTTCTTTTTGTCTGACTGGGTTATTTCAAAAGACCAATCTTCAAGTTCTTCTGTTTTGCTTAGTTTATTGTTGAAACTCTTAATTGAATGTTTTATTTCATTCACTGAATTCTTCATTTCCAGGTTTTTTTGTATGATACCTATCTCTTTGGTGAATTTCTCATACATATACTAGATTGTTTTTCTGATTTATTTATATTGTTTATCTGTGTTCTCTTGTATCTCACTTAGTTTTTTTGTTTTTGTTTTTGTTTTAAGTGAGAAAGCAGGATTTACTGAGAGGACAGAAAAGCTCCCACAGTGGGAGGGGACCCGAAGGGGTTGCCCCACAAAGCTTCTTTGATATCATTATTCTGAATTTTTTCTGACATTTCACAAATTTTCTTATTGACTAAAATCTGTTGCTGGAGAATTATGTTCCTTTTTTTGTTATTGTTTGTGAGTCAAGGGCTCACTCTGTTGCCCAGGCTGGAAAGCAGTGGCATGATCAGGCTCACCATAGCCTCCACCCCTTGGGCTCAGGCAATCCTCCCACCTCAGCCTCCTGAGTAGCAGGGACTACAGGTGCGCCACCACACCTGGCTGATTTTTGATGTCTGTAGAGATGAGGTCTTAACTATGTTGCCTAGTTTTTCTAACTCCTAGGCTCAAGCAGTCCTCTTGCCTTGGCCTCCCCAAGTGGCGAGGAGACAGGCATAACCCACCACATCCAGCATGTTGTGTGTGGTTTGTTTTTTTGGGTTTTTTTGAGGTGTCATATTGTCTTGCTTTTCTGTATTACTTACGTTCTTACATTGATATCTGTGCATCTGATGTAACAGTCACTTCTTCCAATTTATTGGGTTGGCTTTTGTAGGGAACGATGTTTTCCTGAAGATGTATCTGTGGTGTTGGTTTGGCGGGGTACTTGGTTTTTATTCCTGGCACTCACAGTGCTGTAGTCTTCATATGATTTCTTTGGCTGTATGCAGCAGCATTGGGGTGTGTGGTTTTTCTCAGTAGCTTAGGCAGTGGTTACTAGTGAAGGCCATGGCGAGGTTTTGCTGGGCATGGGGATACCAGGCAGGCCAGTGCTCAGGTCTCAGTGGTGGTGGCAGACCACATCTGCCTGTCCTTGGGCCTCCGGGTGGTATGTGTAAGCACCAGTGCTAGCAGGTACAAGTGGGCCGGTTCGGGGCTCCAAGCATCTTGTTTGGATACCTGCAGTGATGGCAGTGGGCCGGGCATGTCCTTGGGCCCCTGGGCAGTATGCACAGCAGGAGTAATGGCCATAGCAGGGGCGGGACAGTCTTTGGGCCCCCAGGTGGCATGTGTTAATGGTGGCGGCGACTTGCTGGCAGGCCAGTTTCCTGGTCTCCAAGTGGCCCGTGTGGGTTGCTGCCAGATCGTGGCAGATTGGGTGGGCCCGGCCTCAGGCCCCGGGGAGGAGGGCACAGATGTTAGTGGTGGATGTGGCAGAGCGACCCCCAGGCCCCCCGGGCGATGTGCTCGGATGTGGGAGGGTAGGGCCAGACCCGGGAACTGTCCTTTGGTCCCGCAGGGAGTGCCAGGGTGGTGGCGGCACCAGTGGCGGTGAGTGGGGAGAGCCTGTCCTGAGGGTGTGTGGTGCTTGTGGTCCTGCTGCGGGCGGGGGTGGGGTTGCTGTCAAGCCTCAGCTGCTGGTGGTTGGCCCTCGGCCTCTGGGGAGCACGGGCTTCAGCCTGCAGTCGCGTGGCCACTGCGGCAGCAGGCGAGCAGCTCTCTGGGCTCATGCACGCGGGCGACAGCCATGCCACTGACGGGGAGCAAAGTCACTGCCCGGGGCTAGTCTGGCTGTGGGTGGAGAAGGTCTGTCCTCGGGGTGCGAGTGCCTGCTGGACCGGCTGCTGGGAGGGGAGAGGCTGTCCGAGGTGTGACCTCGGGGGTTTCAGACGTCACATTAGCAGGTCTCAGGCTGCAGGGAGCGTGGCTGGGGCTCCCCCGCGTGCTGCCCACCCCCCAGGGTGCAGGCCACTGTGTGCTGGCGCGCTGGGGACCCTGATGTCCTGCCCGGGCCAACCAGCATCGTGCCGCCACGGCCCCCGGTGGACACTGGATGTCAGTGAGGCCCAGGGATGTGGCGGGGTAGCGGCTCTTGGGCCTCGGGGAAGGACCCAAGCCTGGCAGGGCTGGACTCTCCGAGTGCCGTCCTGTCGCCGCTGAGGACTTGGGAGTGCGTGGACCAGGCTGAGCGCCCTCTCTGGGCCGTGCCGTCCTCAGTCTCAGGGTCCACGGGAGTGGGGGCAGAGGCTCTCTCCTGCCTGGGACTGCAGGGGTCTCGCACCCTTTCCCTGTGCTGGGGGTCTCCCCTCCCTCTCAGCCCCTCCGCGGTGTTTTCTGTCACTTCCCTGCGGAATCCCAGCATTCCCTCTTGATGCTGTCTTGGAGCGTGACCGTTCTCTAATGTTTTGCTTCTTTGCTCAGGAGGTGAGGGCCGCTGCCTCCAGTCGGCATCCTGAAGACCCACCCATCCATTTCATCAAGTGGCTTTTTCCACCTTGTTCTCGGCTGCAGTTACTTTATTGTTTTGCTCTCTTTTTTTGAGTTGGAGTCTCACTCTTTTGCCCAGACTGGAGGGCAGTGGCTGCGCCCGGCCACCGCAGCCTCGACCTGCTGGGCTCCGGCCACCCTTCCGCCTCAGCCTTCCGAGTAGCTGGAAGTACAGGCGCGCGCTACCACGCCCGGCTCATTTTTGGTTTACTGTAGAGATGAGGTCTCGCCAAGTTGCCCAGGTGGGTCTCGAACCCCGCGGGCTCAAGCAATCCACTAACCTCAGCCTCCCAAGGCGCAGGATTACAGGCTGAGCCACCAAGCCCGGCTGTTTTGCACTTATTGTATCTATATTTTATTGCCAGCTATTTCACATTCTTTTTTTAAATGGGTGGGGTATAAACAATCCAGTAAAAGAAACACATGTTATAGCTTATGGCCATCACCTTGTTTATGTCTGCTCCAGTCAGTAATAGATTGGTGTCTGTGAGGCCCAGTAGTACAGGAAAACCCCCATGTCAGATCTAGTTGCTCAGCCTCAGATGGGTGATTGAGAAGTGATTTTCTATAGAAGATCAGGAAAAGGAGAGGTGGGTTTGGGGCCCTAGCCCGGGTGGTTCCCGATGGAGTCCCTGCAGGGGTCTGGAAGGCACCATCCATACCGCAGAGGTAGTCTTAGAGACGCCCGTGTTTAGCCCCAGAGAGAAGCAGAGACCAGAGACTTCACAAGTGGGAGGTTTCCCATTTTTTAATGCTCCCCCTTATTTCCAAATGAGACTCGAGGTGACCTAATGCTAAACACACAGTAGTACTACACAGTTACTAAGCATGAAAGCTGGAATAAGGAAAGGGGAGGAGAGACGGAGCACTGTGCTTTTGTTCATTTGTGGTTTTCAGTGCAGTCTATGGCCTGCTGAAGCCACGGTGCTTTACAGTTTATTCTTTGTGCATTACTAGCTAATGAAAAGATGGCGTCAAATAAGTGCAGATCACAGGTGACTCTGCAGTTGAAAACATAAACATGAGTACCTTGAGTTACGTCATTTTAACAAACATGTTACCATCAGGTTTTGCTAGTGGAAGACTCGGAAAAATATGAAGTGTTCAGCCCAGCAGACAGAGAGGAGTTCCTGTTCTGCGTGTTCAAACACCTGTGCCTCGGTGGAGCCCTCTGTCAATACGAAGACGTGCTTAGCCCGTATCTGGAAACAGCAAAGCTGATCTATAAGGACCTTGTGAGGTGACGTGGCCGATCACACCCCGTAACGCCCTCCTTGATAGAATAACTGACGGTTTAGCCACGGTAGGACCATGCGACGTCTCTGCGCAGTCCAGTTCGCAGCCAAATGCATAAAAATGGCTGCCCTGACCCTCACCACCTCCTCCGTCTGCCAGGCTGGAGACTCTCTGAGGCTTCAGTCCGCTCATTCTCCTGCCACTTGGTACTTCCTTCTCCGCCTGTGGCCCTGGGACATTATTAGCAAGGGCGGCCTGCCGGCCTCTTCCCAGCCTCAGGCCCCTGAGGATGTGAGTCTGCGTGGCTGATAGTAAAGCCCGTGCCGTGTTCCGAAGGGGTGGCGGAGTCTTCGTCTAGGGGTGGCTTTGCCTCTTCAACTTCATCCCCAAGCTGCTCAGCTTGTATGAAGCATCCCAGGGGGGTTTCTCTCTCTTCTCAAGATCAAATAGGAGTAGAGCCTTCCAAGTTGCTTGTTTACTTTATTTCTTCGAGTCAGGGTCTCACTCTGCGGCCCGGGCTGGCGTGCAGCGGCACAGTCACAGCTACCACAGCCTCCGCCTTCTGGGCTCAGGTGATCCTTCCGCCTCAGCCTCCTAAGCAGCTGGGACTACAGGTGTGCCACCATGTTCAGCTTTTTTTAATTTTATTTTTTATGGAGATGAGGTCTCCTACGTTGCCGAGGCTGGTCTCCGAACTCCTGGGCTCAACCAAAATCCTCTGGCCTCAGCCTCCCAAAATGCTGGAATTACAGGTGTGAGCCACTGTGCCCAGCCACAGATTTCTTATACTTTTATTTTAATGGAAGTGGATGTTCTTTGGTTGTGTTTTTCAATTATGAAGATATTGGATCATCTATCTTAAAATGCAAAGAGGATAGAAACAAGAGAAAGCAAAGAGTCCCAGAGGTTAGTTATGTGACTTTAATAGGAAAATACCAGAATTAACTTCTTGTCAGGTTTATAATTGTGTCTTTACTTACACTCAACATCTGAATTCTCGTGTCTGTTCCATGTGTGATGTAGCCACAAAACAAACTGCACGATTGAGTTAATTTATTAGTTAATTTCTGATACAGTTTTAAAAACAAAATTATTTCTTTTTTCTTTCTTTCTTTTTTTGAATCGGAGTCACACTCTGTCGCCCAGGCTGGAGTGCAGTGGCACGTTCACAGCCACCGCAGCCTCGACCTGCTGGGCTCAGGTGTGTACCACCACACCTGGCTAACTGCTTGATTTATTGTAGAGATGAGTCTGGCCAAGTTGCCCAGGCTGGTCTTGAACTCAGGCAGTCCTCTCACCTCAGCCTCCCAAAGGGCTAGGATTATAGGCATGAGTCACGGTGCCCGGCCTAAAAACAAAATATTTCTATAATTTGTCTCTGAAAGTTTTAATAAAAAATTTATTGTGTCAATACATAAAGATTATTGGAAGAGCTATGCTAGTAACAGAATTTCAGAAAAAGTGTATAATACCTACAGCAAACACATTGTGTCCTAATCATTTGCACCTCCTGTGAGCTTGCTGACAGCCCTCGGGCCCTGGAGGCACTTACTCCGTTGTGTACCCTGGACAGACACACACACGCATGTGTGATGCACAAACACACACCCTGCCCCCACCACTGCTGTGTACGGTGCCCGTCGGCCACAAGAGCCTGTGGAATTCCTCACTACCGTGTGCTGTGGGGGAGGCATTCTTTTGGGGATATTGGAATTAGAAACATCTTTAGAATCTAAACAGTGAGGCCGGGCTCGGTGGCTCAGCCTGTAATCCCGCACCTTCAGAGGCCGAGGTGAGTGGATTGCCCGACCCCGCAGGTTCAAGACCCGCCTGGGCAACTTGGCGAGACCTCATCTCTACAATAAATCAAAAATCAGCTGGGCGTGGTAGCACGCGCCTGTAGTTCCAGCTACTCGGAAGGCTGAGGCGGAAGGATCGCCGGAGCCCAGCAGGCCGAGGCTGTGGTGGCCGGGAGCGGCCGCTGCACTCCAGTCTGGGTGACGGAGTGAGACTCCGACTCAAAGGAAAAAAAAAAGAGACTCTAAACAGCGAAGACACCGCTTGCTCCCAATACTGCCTTCCCTGGATTCTCACCTGTGACTCTCTCTGCGTTTTGGGGTGCTGAGAAGAAAGCTGAATGCTTCCCAGTGTCTGGCCTGCCCTTGCAGATAGATGTCACCACAAACCCACCCAGCAAGGACCGTCCCTTACGTTTGCAGACACTAGGGCCCACAGGGTGCGATTTAGGAGTCCTGGGCTCCAACAAAAGGGCAAAATTTTGCTAAAAGATATTCTCCTCATCATTATTACAGGTCCTACAAAGTACACCTTTTATTTTTTATTTTATTTTTTGAGTTGGAGTCTCTGTAGTCCAGGCTGGAGCAGTGGCATGGTCACAGCCACCACAGCCTCAACCTGCTGGGCTCACATGATCCTTCTGCCTCAGCCTTCCAAGTAGCTGGAACCACAGGCATGTGCCACCATGCTCGGCTGATTTTTTTATTTGTTATAAAGACAAGATCTTGCCATGTTGCTCAGGCTGGTGTCGAACCCCTGAGCTCAGGTAATCCTCTTGTCTCTGCCTCCCAAAGTGCTGGGATTACAGAGGTGAGTCACCATGCCCAGCTGAAGGAACACTTTTTAAATGTTTTGCAAATGTTTTCTTTACAAAGATTAGAATTTATTTAAATCAAATAGGCAATATATCAGAACCATTTTGTTAGAGAGTAAATGATCAATTATTTCATTACATTTACCAAATGTATATGCAGAAATAATTCCATAGTTACTAATAATGCTTGTATCTTTTCTGCTTTAGACATTAAATACTTGCTTTTGTCAAAGTTTCTGGAAAGTTCCCCAACCAACATATCTACCCCAGATGCAAAATCTTATTATTTGAACAGAAAAGCTTAGATTATGGTGCTCAGATGCTAGTTAAGCAGTGGGTCCTTGCTTTTTTAAAATGAGCAGAGTGACTTAGAATGGTCTATCTACCCTGAAGTTTAAGGTCATTATAGGATTGATCCTCAGAAATTAGAAAAATATTGATAAGAAATAATTATGGCTGGGCATGGTGGTTCACACGTGTAATCCCAGCAGTTTGGGAGGCGGAGGTGAGAGGATTGCCTAAGTCTAGGGATTTGAGACCAGCCTGGGCAACTTGGTGGAGACCTCGTCTCTATACTCAATCAAAAAAGAAATTAGCTGGGCGTGGTATTGTGCATCTGTGGTTCCAGCTACATGGAAAGCTGAGGCGGAAGGATTGCCTGAGCCCAGCAGGTTGAGGCTGCAGTGGCCATGAGCGTGCCACTGCACTCCAGCCTGGGTGACAGGGTGATACTCTGACTAAAAAAGTAAGAAAGAAGGAATTACTTTATTTCTCAACCATTAATATAGTAACACTCTGTAAAAGTATTATTTGGAAATTAGGTTCCAGCATCCTTAAAAACTATAGTTATCTGAAGATGGAATTAGTGATGGGCAGAGCTCTGCTGTGATGCAGTTATCAGTAGAACACAACAGGGCACTGATGAAGACCATTTTCCAGTGCCTTCTCTTTTTTCTTAGGAGACATATAACAGGGCAGGCCGCCCCAAGAGGTACACAACACAAGCTTCAATGCACGCACACGTGCACACACACACTCGCTCACACCTCACTCACCTAAGAATCTTGAACCCTGAGATGGCTAGGGCAGGCCGTCCCCAAGAGGTACACAGGCTTGAGCGCACGTTCACACACACACACACACACACACACACCTCACCCACCGAGTCCACCTTCTTCCTCTTCCTCTCCCAGTTACTTTTGCTTATGTAGAAGAGAAGCCAGCCGGGCTCGGTGGCTCAGCTTGTAATCCCGCGCCTTGGGAGGCTGAGGTGAGTGGATTGCCTGAGGCCGCAGGTTTGAGACCTGCCTGGGCAACTTGGTGAGACCTCATCTCTACAATAAATCAAAAATTTATTGTAAAGTGTGGTGGCTGGGCGCAGCGGCTCATACCTGTAATCCCAGCACTTTGGGAGGCCAAAGCGGGAGGATTCCTTGAGCCCCGGAGTTTGAGACCAGCCTAGGCAACATAGCAAGACCTCATCCCTACAGAAAATAAAAAATCGCCCAGGCATGGCAGCATGCACCAGTAGACTCGACTGCTCGGGAGGCTGAGGCAAGAGGCTGGCTTGAGCCCAGGAGGTCGAGGCTGCAGTGAGCTGTACTCACATCCCTGCACTCCAGCCTGGGTGACAGAGTGAGATTCTGTCTCTAAAGAAAAAGAAAAAGAGGCGAGTATGAAGTAGAAATGTCCCTACACGGAGATAACAAGCATACAAGTCCACATCGGTAGTTCACTTCTCAGTCAGTTTGCATTCCCAGTGTACGTTGTCACCGGTAGTCGTCTGTGGGAAGAGCAGCCAAAAGAAAGCCACTGAGAGAAAATTATTTGTGAGACGATATAATTTGGCAGTCTATAACTTAATCTCCATAGACGAAAAGGAACCATCTTAGCTGGCATATGAGAAAATTCAGCTTTAGAGAGAGGAGTTGGGCCCGAGTGAAATAACAGACCAGTGGCAGAACTGCCTTGGTAAGAAGGTGGCTCCTTCTCCCCTTGGGCATGCCTTCACCCACCTCGCACGCGGGCCACACTTCGGTCTGACTTCTACAGATCCCAGCTTGTCTAGTCGCCATCTCTGTAGCCGGGTGGCCCATTTCCCTATCCGAGTCGCAGCCTGACCTCAGACTATCAAATTCAGTTTTCTGCTATTTCAGTTCTACTACCCTTGCCTCGCCTTAGCTGGAGCCTCAGATGCTGTTTTTGCAAACCACTTTGGTTGAATGTTATTTGTTTCCATGTTCTACATAAATAAGAACACTAAGTACTAAAAGGGATCATTACTATGCTTGTTATATGTTATATGTTAAATGTATCTTTCTCCACCCCCCCTTTCTAGCGTTCGAAAGAATCCTCAAACCAAGAAAATACAAATCACCTCTTCTGTCTTTAAAGTTACAGCCTATGTAAGTGTGAGGGGACGTTTGCAACCACGGAATTTACTTACTTGCTATTAATGGCGTTTTTGCCCCTCCAAGAGTTAGCAAGGAGCTCAGAGTTGCGCCCAGAAGGAAAGACAATGATATTCGGGGTTTCTTGAGGATAAAGGGTCGATAAAGGAAGCTGCCGCCTGGAGAGCGCCTCCAACTTCTTCCCTGGCTTCCTGTGTGCTGAGTGATGCTCCCTACTTAACTTAGCACTAAATCTGGGACTCAGAGGGAGGAGGGGACAGTTCTCTAGTCTGTCAAACCATAATTCATGGAGCAAGTGAAGAAGAATGCCATAAATGTGTTTATATCCCTGAACCTGGTACTCGAATTGGAGTATCATAAAAAATATGATTACACAGGAAGCAGTTTCAAAGTAACTTCCCTCGGTCACTTAACAATATCTCCTGTGTAGCCGCTAGTGTGCTGGGCTGAGTCACAGTGAAACAAGAAGCACAGTCCCAGCCCTCACAGATCACAGGGGCCATGTCCTAAAAGAAAACAGAGAGAAGGAAATTGCAGAGTAGGAAATTTTGTGGCCTCCAATTCCAGCACTTTGGGAGTCTGGGGCGGGAAGATTGCTCGAGCCCAGGAGTAGGAGACCAGCCTACGCAACAGAGCAAGACCTCATCTTTACAACAATTTTTTTTTAAATTAGGTGAGCGCGGTAGTGCCTGCCTATAGTCCTGGCAACTTGGGAAGCTGAGGTGGGAGGGTGCTCTGAGCCCAGGAAGTCGAGGCTGTTGTGAGCCATGGTCATGCCATCACACTCCAGCCTGGGTGACAGAGTGACATCCTCACACAAAAAAAAAAGAAAGAAAAAATTATTTTGCAATATCAACACTTTAGAAGCAAATGTGGGCCATGGGCAGTGGCTCAAGCCTATAATCCCAGCACTTTGGGAGGCAAAGGTGAGGGGACTGCCTGAGCCCATGAGTTTGAGAACAGCCCAGGCAACTTGGCCAGGCCTCATCTCTACAATCAATCAAAAAACTAGCCAGGCATGGTAGCGCGCGCCTATAGTTTCAGCTACTTGGAAGGCTGAGGTGGAAGGATCGCCACCTATGGTGGCTGTGAGTGTGCCACTGCACTCCAGCCTGGGCATCAGAGTGAGACTCCAACTCAAAAAAAAAACACCTTTGAAAATGATGAGCTTTCCCTTTGGACTGTTAAATTCCTTAAGGGCAAGAATCATGTGTCTAAGTATTATCTATATTTATTCCTAGCCCAGTCAGTCAACATTTTTAAATAGTCGTTAATGGCCAATTTATTGTCCAAGGTTTTATGTATGTTTCATGTTTTGACAGAAAATAGAGAAAAGTCAAATATCTTTGTGTGTGTGTGTGTGTGTGTGTGTGTGTGTGTGTGTGTGTGTGTTGGAGTCTCACTCCGTTGCTGAGGCTGGAGTGCAGTAGCACGTTCATGGCCACTGCAGCCTCGACCTGCTGGGCTCAGGCGAACCTTTCGCCTCAGCCTTCCAAGTAGCTGGAATTACAGGCACGCACCACCATGTCCGGCTAACTTTTTGATTTATTGTAGAGATGAGGTCTCACCAAGTTGCCCAGGTGGGTTTCGAACCTGCAGGCTCAGGCAATCCTCTCGCCTCGGCCCCCGCAAAATGCTGGGATGACACTTTAATGATCTCTTGTTAATGATCGTTGTGGGGCTGTATTCTGAATAACTCAGGCTCCTCCCTTTCAGGATTCCGCTGGCATGTGCTACCCTTCCACGAAGAGTCACGAGCAGACGTTCTCTTACTTGATCGTGGACCCCATCAAGCGTCATGTCCATGTTTTATACCACTCTTACGGAGTGGGGGAAATGGCTTGATGCTCTGTCATGTGATCTGTTGTCTATTGTTTTTTTAATCATTTTTTCATTTTACTACTAACATAAATACATATTTACTCTGTAAATTAATGCAAGAAAAATGTGAAGAACCTAATTCAAACAGAAGAAATTCAAACAGAAGAAAGTGAACCCCAAGATCTTTTCTTTTGTTTGTCTGGAATACTGACCAGGAATGAGATGCCATGCCTAGAGTAACCTATACCAAAAAAGTTGGGTTTTTTTTTTTTCAGAAAGTCACAAAGAACTAAAAATCTGGCTCATATTTGTTGCCTTACGATTCCAGTAAGTCCTCAATTTCCATGTATTTTATTTTAGAAGCTAATTAATTTCGGATGGAAGTTGTAGCAGAAAACGAAACACCTCTACTGAGCCTTAATATGAATTGTGTTTCTTTAACTTGTTTTGTCTAATAACGTTTCTTTGTCGCACACGGGTTTACGTCTCTAGAGCTTGGATGAGCATAACGTTTCTTTTGCTGTATTCGTTCCACTTAAAACCCTCAATAAAAAATGCTGTTCGGAAAGTTTGGCAAACTCTTTTCATCTCATCGGGACCCAAAACTGCAGCCACCCCCCAGCCGATGCGAGCGCTTTGTACAGACGGAGGGATCGCCCCGTGGTCTGGGGGGCTGGCGGGAGGGAGAAGCAGGTCGGCTTGGCACCGTGGCTCCTCGTGTTCGCAGAGCAAGTGTAGCCTGAGATTTCTTTTTTTCTTTTTGGAGTTGGAGTCTCACTGTCGTCCAGACTGGAGAGCAGTGGCCGCTCCCGACCACCGCAGCCTCGACCCGCTGGGCTCCGGCGATCCTTCAGCTCAGCCTTCCGAGTAGCTGGAACTACAGGCACGCGCTACCACGCCCGGCTTGTTTTTGATTTGTTGTAGAGATGAGGTCTCGCCAAGTTGCCCAGGTGGGTCTCGAACCCGCGGGTTCAGGCAGTCCACTCACCTCGGCCTCCCAAAGGCGCGGGATTACAGGCTGAGCCACTGAGCCCGGCTGAGATTCCTTTTTAACAGAAAAAGTGGCTGGCGCGTATTCCGCAGATGGTGGAGAGCCCACAAGAGATGTTGAGACTTGGGGAGAAGCGAGTTTGGCGTGTGTGTCTCTGCGCTGTGGCGATGAAGCCGACCTTCCTCCACGCGAGCCTGGATTTGAACCTGGAGGGCAGCTGGCACTTGGGCCTAGAGCTCAGAAGAGCCAGCTGCTTCTAACCCCAATGCGGTGCCTGGACCCCTTGAGTGTTTGCTGAATGAATGCCTTCCAGATGGGGTCCTGATATCTATAGATTTTAAATCTACGCCTGTGCACATACACATAAAACCCAGAGCCGAAATGTCTGTCCACTCCCAGTCTCGCCGCCCCACCTCCCAGGTCCTGACGACCTGGAGACGCTCTCGGCCCAGCGTCCATCATAATTCCTTTCAAACACCAATTGTTCAGGCTGCAGACACCCTTGCTGCCCCGCCTGTTGTGTCCTTCACAACACATCTTCCCTTTAATAAATTTACCTTTCTTTAAAAAAAAAAGGGCCAGCTGGGCGTGGTGGCTCAAGCCTGTCATCCCAGCACTTTGGGAGGCTGAGGTGAGAAGATTGCTTGAGCCCGCAGGTTCGAGACCAGCCTGGACAATGTGGTGAGGCCTCATCTCTACAATAAATCAAAAAATTAACCAGGCGTGGTAGCGCGTGCCTGTAGTTCCAGCTCTTGGAAGGCTGAGGCAGAAGGATCGCCCGAGCCCAGCAGGTGGAGGCTGTGGTGGCCATGAGCCTGCCACTGCGCTCCAGCCTGGGCGACAGAGTGAAACTTTGACTCAAAAAAGAAAAAAACCGCCAATTTTATGCATGGCACTGCACAATTTAATGTGGAGAAATATACATGCCCTATAAACCTAGTAGGGAAGGTGAATCGCTTGGAGTTTGACTGGACATGATTGTTAACACAAGTTCAGGGCTGGAGACCAGGGAGTTCCAGCAACTGCAGAGGACAGCAGGGCGGAGGGCCTGGGGGTGCAAGTCCAGAGGCCAAAAGCAGACAGCTGGGATGGAGGAGCCACCCATGATGACTTTCCTTGCTCTTGAGTGGAGGCAGGTAGCACATTTGAGGAAAGATTGCTCATTGCTTTGGAAAGATCATTGGAATGGCCATTTGTAATCATGCAGATTATCTACTGAGAGGCCTAACAGTGCAGTGATAAAGAGTTTGGGCAGGGCTGCCTGGATTCTTAATTCTGTGATTACTGCTGTGTGACCTCGGGCTGTTTACTTAACCTTTCTGTGCCTTAGTTATCTTTTCTGTAACACAGAGAAAACGATAGAAGTCCTTCATAAGTTATTTTGAAATTACATGAATTGATCTGTATATCGGGCTTAGAAGGACACCCAGCCCATCGTTCAGTTGCTCGTGGACTTTGGCTGTTTTCATTCTGTGCTGAGGAAGCATGAGAAAACGAGAGGCTGTCTGCCGAGCGATGCAAAAGGCTGTTTTAGAAGCTAAGCAGAACCCTGAAAAAGAGAAGCCTGAGTTATTTCGAATAGGGCCCCACAATGATCATCAGCAAGTGATCATTAAAGCGTCATCCCGGCACTTTCGGGTGGAGGCGAGAGGATTGCCTGAGCCCGTGGGTTTGAGACTAGCCTGGGCAACTTGGCGAGACCTCATCTCTACAATAAATCGGCTATCTTCCATGGGGTAAGAAGTGCTTTTCCGCAGATTGTTACTGATTTGACGGGCTAAGCCTTAGAGACACGTCCCTGGTGTCTCCTCTCTCCGGGGCCCCAGAGCAGGAGAGGCCCTGAGCTGGGACTGCAGGCCTTTTCTGGGCAGTATTTCGCACCCTTGTACTTATTAGCTCAACTGTTGGGGATCATTTGTTTAACGTCTGCCTTTCAGGAAAACGGGAACCGGGTCTATTCTGTTCACCCCTATACCCCGACATAAGGGCACTTGAAAGGCCCCCAGTAAAGTTCCATCCTGACCCGGGGGCGCACCTGATGGGGAAAAACAGCCCTCGGGGGTGCCTGGAGAGTGGGGTGGCGAGAAGGGGGTGCCTGAGGCCAGGGGGTGCCTTCCCCGCGGGGACTGCACTGGTGGACTCCCAGCCCTCGAGGGAGGGCTCATGTTCTGGGCGAAGGCCCTCTAGAAATCCCTCGGCTGGTCAGTGCTGTGAGCACGTACATCTGGGTTTACATCATAGCCTGGGCTTGGCTGCGGGCGGTGAGGACATGCAGCCCGGAACATGCCGGGGGCAGAACAGGCCCCGAGCACAGCAGCCTGGCCTTGGGAGAAGAGCACGGCGGCAGCTGAGAATGGGGTTGCCTGGAGTGACACAGCCGGCCCTGGAGACGCGTGGCCACGGAGGACCCGAACACTTTCCTCCGAAACTGCTTCAGGAGAAGGGGTCTCACAGGATTGCCATTGGGACATTCGAAAGAAGGACTTAGGCCCAGGGCGGCAGGACTTGGGACACTGGGTCCCGTGAGTCAAAAATAAATACCGAGGCGTAAAGCCAGGCGGTCCGGGGGGGACTTGAGGACGACCGAGTGTGGGCCGAGTTCCGTCCCGGGTCTGGGTAATAACAGGAAGATGGATCAGGGGCCTGGTCGCCAGGGCTGAAAAAAGCGGAGACATTTGGACCTTCTGAGGGGGTGAGGCAGGGTGGCCGTTAAAACCCTCTGAGTCATCCCTCATCAACAACGTTTGTATACCCAACCCCGAAGTGCACCCCACATCTTTATAACGAAACAAAACAAAAACCCTTTGAGCAGGTGTAACAGCATCGTGGAAGGGATATTCTGGAAAGATCACTCTGACGGTGATGCATGGGGTGAGGAAAGTCCAAAGCCCAAAGATCAAAGAGAAGACGACAGTCGTTTCAAAGCACAGAACTGCCTGGCCTGAGTGGCCAGCAGTGGAAGCCTCTCTGGGCACCACGAAGTGGGCACCGTGGAATGCTCGCTGGGAGGACGGGCCAAGAGAGCCCGAGAAAGGGCGAGCAGACTGGTGAACGACACAACGCCGGGCGATTGCGGTAGCGAGAGCTGGGAAGTGGTTACCGGGGCAGGAAGCTGTGGTTGGAGGGGAAATCCCTCACCCACGTTCAGAGCACAGGCACACGGTTCGCTCCAACCCACTCTCCACCAGCTTTCGTGCCTACCGCTCTGAAAACAGGTCTGAAGTTGCTAAAATGGACCAGAGACGACTCTAGAAAGCGGCCTGTCCTGAAGTCCTCTCAGTCATCCACTTAATCAGCGAGTGTCGGTTAAGAACTACCAGCTGGGTACAGTGGCTCGCTCTCGTCATCCCAGCACTTTGGGAGGCTGAATTGGGAGGGTCACTTGAGGCCACGAGTTTGAGACCAGCCTGGTGATAAAGCACAACCCCAACGCTACAGAAACATTCAAATTTTTTTTTAAAAATTAGCTGGCTGTGATAGTAAGCACCTGTAGTTCCAGACACTTGGGAGGTTGAGGCAGGAGGATGGCTTGCGACCAGGAGTTCGAGGCTACAGTAAGCTATGATCGTGCCGCTGCACTCCAGCCTGGGTGACAGAATGAGACCCTGCCTCTAAAAAAACAACCAAAAAACAAAACAGTCATTCACTTGATTACCTATTGAGTGCTGGTCACTTTCCAGGCACTGCAAATACAGTGAGAACAAAGTAAAAACGTCTGTATGAGGGAGTTTACACACTAGTGCCCTTGACTATGTTAGGTGCCATGAGAGACAGAAAGAAATGCCCAGTCACTCAAGAAACCTGTTGGAGACATAAAGAGATCTTGAGTGTTAACATCACTGACAGTACAAGACAGCCTAGCTGACAAGTGACATTGCAAAAATATTTCAGGGCCGGGTGCGGTGGCTCAAGCCCGTCATCTCAGCACTTGGGGGCCAAGGCAAGACGACTGCCTAAGTCCGTGGGTTCAAGACCAGCCTGGGCAACATGGCGAGACCTCGTCTCTACAATAAAATTTAAAAATTAGCCGGGCATGGCAGTGCACACCTGTAGTTCCAGCTACATGGAAGGCTGAAGTGGAAGGATCGCCAGGGTCCAGTGGGTGGATGCTGGGGTAGCCGTGAATGTGCCACCGCACCCCAGCCTGGGCGACGGAGTGAGACTCCAACTCAAAAAAGAAAATTTCAAGAGAGGAAATCGTGTCTACATGGGGCAGTCAGAACATTCTTCAGAAGGCATCTGGAGGTGTTGTTAGGCAAGTTTGAGAAGAAACAAAGAATGAGGAAGAGCGCCTGAAAGAAAGGCAAAAATCAAGAAAGACTCAACTGTTTCATATGAGTGAGATTTCCAAAGAAATCATTAAAACCTTAAGCTTTGTGGGGCTCCCTGGTCTTTCTCATATTAAATGAATGGCTAAAATATGATTTAGCAAGAAATCCAGCTACTCATTTATTTCTGTTTTTATGCCAGCAGCGTTGTCTGACGCTAATTACAGGAACAAACTAGCAGCCGGGCTCGGGGTTCAGGCCTGTAATCCCGGCACTTGGGAGACGGAGGCAACAGGACTGCCTGAGCCCGGGGTTCAAGACCAGCCTGGCAACCTGGCGAGCTCTCGCCTCTACCACACATCCAAAAGTTAGCCAGGCATGGTGGTGCGCATCTGTGGTTCCAGCTACTTGGAAGGCTGAAATGGAAGGGTCACCTGAGCCCAGCAGGTCGAGGCGTGGCGGCTGTGAGCGTGCCCCTGCACTCCAGCCTGGGCGACGGAGTGAGATTCCCACAAAAAAACAACAAGCTAGCACTCCTCATCCGTAAAGGGTTAGGGTTCTGGAAGCAGAATTGCAGTATTACTATGGTCTCTGTTCTAGTCGCTTAAGTTAACGCTTGGCATATCTTATTTTACTTGATCTCGCAACCCCTCCCCCTTTGAGTCGGGGTCTCACTCTGTCACCGAGGCTGGAGTGCAGTGGCACGATCATGGCTCACTGCAGCCTCGACCTCCTGGGTCAGGCGATCCTTCCACCTCAGCCTCCCTAGTAGCTTGGGACTACAGTTACGCACCACCATGCCTGTCTTTATTATTATTATTATTATTATTATTATTATTTTGTAGAGATGAGGTCTCGCTATGTTGCCTAGGCTGGTCTCGAACTCCTGGGCTCAAATAATCCTCCCATCTCAGCCTCACAAAGTGGTGGGATTACAAGGCATGAGCCACTGTGTCTGGCCTCAACAACCCTTTTGAGGTAGGTTAAGTCAGTAAAATCTTTGGGGTTATAAGAGAAAGAAAAACGGATCCAAGTTGTCTTAAGCAAAAAGTGGACTGATCAGGTCATGTAACTGAGAAGCCCCGTAGGAGCTGGCCTGACTTTCTGGCTTGACGTGATGTGAGACCCACTGCCTCGCTAGGTCCGTGTTCTCTCTGTTGACTCCTCAGCTTGTCTTCCCACATGATGCAGAAACATCAGTATACCTAGCACACATCCTGTCAAGGTCAAAACTGTGGGAAAGCAACACCTCGCTCTCGTCTTGAGAATCTCAACAAAAGTCCTATCTTAGCTGGGCGCGGTGGCTCACGCCTGTCCTCCCAGCAACTTTGGGAGGCCAAGGCGAGAGGACTGCCTGAGCCCAGGGGTTCAAGCCAACCTGGCAACTTGGCGAGACCTCATCTCTACCATAAACCAAAAACTTAGCCGGGTGTGATGGTGAGTACTTGTAATTCCGGCTACTTGGAAGCCTGAGGCAGAAGGATCGCCTGAGCCCAGCAGATGGAGGCTGTGGTGTCCATGAGCGGGCCACTGCGCTCCAGTCTGGGCAACAGACTGAGACTCCAACAACAACAACCAAGTCCCATCACGTCCTGCTGGCCTAGATGGGCACTGGGCCTGTCTGCCAACCCATCCTTGCAGCTTTACAACTGCTGGCTTCAGACTGGCCCGACCCGAGGTCCTTTCTCAGCCAGAGGCAGAGTCACCAGCCCGACAACCAGGGGGAGGGAGCAAGTCCCCGAATTCTACACGGGGAGCAGTTGCCAGAAGAAGAGGTAAAGCACTGCAGTGTATGTGAGCGTGAGCACGGCCTGAGGTTGGGAACAGCCCGAGCCAACTCCCCGCATCCGTCAGGAGGTGCTCTAGTTACAGAAGAAGAAGACGGGCTCAGTGTCCCCCAAGATGGATTTCCAAAGTGCCATTCCATCCTCACTTTACAGAGGAGTGAGTTAAGTCTTTTTTTTTTTTTTTGAGTTGGAGACTCACTCTGTCACCCAGGCTGG
>NW_007033805.1:51396-56047 GCF_000164805.1 Carlito syrichta
TCTCCCAGGCTGGAGGGCAGTGGTATGCTCATGGCCACCCCAGCGTTGACCTGCTGGGCTCCAGCGATCCTTCCACCTCAGCCTTCCAAGTGGCTGGAGCTACAGGTGTGCACTACCATGCTCGGCTAATTTGTTCATTTATTGTAGAGATGAGGTCTCCCCAAGTTGCCAAGGCTGGTCTTGAACCCCGGGCTCAGGCAATCCTCTCGCCTTGGCCTCCCAAAGTGCTGGGATGACAGGCATGAGCCACCGTGCTCAGCCTGTAAGCTAAGTCTTAAAGAGGTGGAGTCATTCTGCCACAGGTCACAGGGCAGGTAAGTGCAGGGTTCCGGGCTTGAACCCAAATAGTCTCACTCCAAAGCAAGTAGTAAATGGGTCTTCCATCCCGGCTTTGCTTGAGCAGGAGTGAAGTTTTTACAAATACAGATGCTCCTCAGCTTACGATGAGATTGGTCCTGAGGAGGTCATTGTAAGTTGACAATATCAGAAGTCAAAGATGCCTCGAAGACACCTCCCCTCCCTACCCTCGTGGTTCAGCCTGGCCTACCACCAAAGTGCTCGGACACTTACATTAGCCCACCCTTAGGCAAAGTAGCTTACACAGGGCCTATTTTGTGACAAAGAGTGGAATACCTCATGTAATTTACTGAATACTGTATTAACAATGAAAAACTGTGGTCGTGTGGGTGCTTGAAATACAGTTTCTATGGAATTTGTATCACATCTGCACCACCGTAAAGCCAAAAAAACTCCAGTTGAACCATTGTCAGTCTGGGGTCATCTCTGTGGACAACTGTCGCCGCTCCTACCTGGGGTGATTGAATTAGTTCTGTAGGGGGTTCCAGACATTGCTTGTTGTCTTTTAAATTATAAAATATGGGCCAGGCATGGCGGCTCCTGCCTGTAATCCCAGCACTTTGGGAAGTGGAGGTAAAAGGATTGCCTGAGCCCAGGGGTTCATGACCAGCCTGGGCAACTTGCTGAGACCTCATCTCTACAATAAATAAAAAAATTACCAGGCATGGTGGTGCACACCTGTAGTTCCAGCTACTTGGAAGGCTGAGGTGGAAGGATCACCTGAACCTAGCAGTTCAAGGCTGTGGTGGTCGTGAGTGTGCCACTGCACTCCAGCCTGGGCGACAGAGTGAGACTCCAATGCCAAAATACCAAAAAATTATAAAATGCAAAAAATAGAATACCACACCATACCCTCCACACAGATTTGACAGTTAAAATTTTGCCACATTTAGTTTAACATTTTTAAATTGCAATTCTCGAGATAAACGTAGATTCACATGTCATTGTATGAAATAATGAAAGTGCAGAGAGACCCTTTGTACTTTGCTCAGTTTCCCCTAATGGTGACATTTTGCAAAACTGTAGTTTAGCATCATCGCCAGAACACTTGCAGTGATAAATACCCACTGATTTCATTCTTATTTTTCCAGTTTTACTTGTCATCGTGTGTGTACTAAATGCCATCGCCTGCGTACATTTCCCGATTTACTAGCCGTCAAGACCACAAGCTGTTCCGACCCCACAAGGACACCTCGTTGTCCAGGTATAACCACACCCACCTCCTTCATGCCTCACCCAGATTTTCCTAACGAAAGCTTCTGCTCCCAAACCATTCTCCTTCTTCCCTTTCTAGAAGTAACCAATATCCTAAAATAGGTGTGCACCCTTCTCCTGCATGTCTCATACTTCCACGACACACGTATGCTTGCATTAATAATGCGAGGGGGGAAGCCCCAAAAAACCTGAATTCAGTTTTTTTAATTGTGTGCTTCTTCTTCCATGTTTAAATTCAGTCACCTTCGAAGTCCTCTCCGTTTGATGCAACACACCTGTCAAGAGGCTCTTTCCACTGCTCAGAATGGTTTTTGAACTCATCAGCGTTGATGCCTTCTAGTGCTTCTGCTGTTTTTTGTTTCACCTCTTCCATATCAGCAAGACAATGTCTCTTTGAGGACTTTTTTAATCCAGGGAAACAAGCCAACAAAAAAAAGTCACTTGGCGTGAGATCGGGTGAAAGGAGGGGTGAGGCATGCGCTCAGCGTGGTGTGGGCAGGAGCACTCATAAACCACCCGTCGTAAAAGGGGCCAACACATGGAAGAATCTCCAGAAAAATCCACCGAAGCTGAACGCAGCGTCTCACGACAGCACTGGCTGGTCCACGGGGGCCAATGGGATCCTAGGACGCTTACCCAGCAGTGAGCCTATACTCCCAGGGGCCCGCCCTCCAAAAGGCAATTCCGGTTTCTCTGGGGTCCCCAGTATATTATACTGTTTTCCGGGCTCTTAAATTTTGCACAAATGCTCACATGTCATACAAAGCTCTCTACAAACATACTTTTTTAACTCAGTGTTTTTTTTAATTACTGTTGGCTAATAGGACTCCTGTTCATTCACTGTAACTGAATGGCTTCGTCATATTTGCCCGTTTCCTTGTTGCAAGACATGTTGGCTGTATGAGCAATGCTGAAATGAGTGTTTTTGTACATATTTTGCTGCAAAGTGCTCTCTGGGCTCAGACTTTGTGAAATTATTGGGTTACAGGCTGTCTTCAGCCTTCCTGGTTACTGATAAATTGCGCTTCAAAGCGATCGCCCAGTGGATGTTCCCACCACCAGCAGAGGGATTCCCATTTCACCACATGTGAATGCATCACATGTGATGAACATGACCGGGTATTTACTATTCTAATTGCTCTGACTTTCCTTCTTTTTGGTCTCACTCTGTCACCCCAGGTTAAAGTGCAGCGGCACACTCACAGCCACCGCAGCCTCGACCTGCTGGGCTCAGGCGATCTTCCGCCTCAGCCTTCCAAGTACCTGGAACTACAGGCATGCACCACCACGCCTGGCTAATTTTTCTTGATTTATCATAGAGACGAGGTCTCGCCAAGTTGCCCAGGCTGGTCTCAAACCCCTGGGCTCAAACCATCCTCTCACCTCAGCCTCCCAAAGTGCTAGGATGACAGGCGTGAGCCAGCGTGCCCAGCCACTCCTTCTTATGAGCAGAGCGTTATTTTATATACTTTCTTGAGCTGGTATATTGAGTCTTAGGGGCGACTCCAGGGTTGGGAAAGACCGTTCTACTCTCTACTTCTCTAGTTTAAAAAAAGAGAGAGAAAGAAAAGAAAGACTAGATAAGAAAATAACAAAAAAGAATAGAAGACAGGGAAGCAGGCTGTCTTTTGCAATAAAAGCCACACTAGTTAACACTAAAAGCCGTAGTCATGCCACATGAGCAGTGTCCCAACTGGCCAACTCTAGACTCTGGTATATCTGATACCCTCAAATGGACACCTTCAGGCTCCTGACTTGGCGCGCGGGTTCAAGTCCATTGGAACAGACGGGCTCACCTGCGTTTAAATAAGGTGAAACTCCCCATTCCTGCTTATGCTTTCCCCCTCCCCCGTCTCTCCTCTCTTTGTAAAGAGAAAAAAATAAACACATGAGGCTTTAACAAACACGAAGAATCTATAATTTTTTAAAATCTTGTTCACTGTCGGAAAGGTGTATTAGAGAATAGTAAAGTGGAAACCAGCCATGGCGATATATGCTAACTTTCATTCAACCTGTTTTTTAAAACCAACTCGCACCTTTTGTTCCCTTCACATACTGTGGAATAAAACAACTGTGTATACCTGCTTATGTAGTAAATATAAAATACGTTTAAACATACCACGGAAGTTCTGATGGAACCAGGAGAACGATCTCAGAGTCGAGGGTGACCCAGCACGGAAGGCTTCCTTGAGAAGGGCATTGAGGTGCGTCTAAAAAGAGAGGACAGGGACCCAGTCACGGTGGCTCAAGATTGGAATCCCAGCAAGCACTCTGAGAGGCCGAGGCAGGAGGGTCACTTCAGCCCAGGAGTTCAAGACCAGCCTGGGCCACACAGTGAGACCTCATCTCTGCAAAAAAATCAAAAAGTGAGTTGGCTTGATGGTACCCACCTGTAGCCTCAGCTACTTGGGAGGCTGAGGCGGAAGGATCACCTGAGCCCAGGGGGTCGAGTCTGCAGTGAGCCATGATCGTGCCACTGCACTCCAGCATGGGTTGACAGTGATACCCCAACTCAAAAATGCTTAAAAATTTTGAAAGTTAAAAAAAAGAAAGGACAGCCACGGATTGGCCTAGAGCAGGAAAGATCTCTAAGTAGACAAAATGTTCCATGCTATAGTGCGGAGGTAGGGAAAACAGGTGTCCTTCCAAACTTCCCTAAATAGGTCGGCAGGTCTGCTTGGAAGCTTAACCCTTCAAACTGTTTCTTGTGGGCCAGGCGCAATGCTAAGTAAGCTTGGGGACACGGTGTTGCACAAACATACTATCACTGCTCCAAGAAACTTACAATCCAGTGACCAAAACGAATGGTAAAATACATAAAGTCATGATCAATGATGATGTTTCTAGAAAATAAATCAGTAGTGGTATGTCTGAGAAGACTCTTTGCGGAGGTAACATTTCAATTGAGACTTCAGCTCACAAATGTTCTTAAAAAAAATAAATGAGCTGGGCTCGGTGGCTCAGCCTGTAATCCTGCGCCTTTGGGAGGCTGAGGTGAGTGGATTGCCTGAGCTCGCGGGTTCAAGACCCGTCTGGGCAACTTGGCGAGACCTCATCTCTACAATAAATCAAAAAATCA
>NW_007033805.1:56188-57277 GCF_000164805.1 Carlito syrichta
GGCCGGGAGCGGCCACTGCACTCCAGTCTGGGCGACTGAGTGAGACTCCAACTGAAAAATAAATAAATAAATAAATGACAGCATACGAAAAGGCCCCAAGATGAGAATGAGTGTGGTATGTTCTAGGGACTGACAGAGGTCACCGTGGATGGAACAAGCCAACAAGAGAGCAGCAGGAATTGAAGCTGGAAAGACAGATCACATACCTGGCGTAAGCCGACGGAGGGAGCGGAAACTTAACCTAAGCGCGATGGGAAACCACCATGAGATTTTTTTTTTGTTGAGTCAGAGTCTCATTCTGTGTCCAGGCTGGAGGGCAGTGGCACGCTCACGGCCACCGCAGACTCGACCTGCTTAGCTCAGGCGATCCTTCCATCACAGCCTTCCAAGTAGCTGGAACCACAGGCACGCGCCACAACACCAGCTAATTTTTTGATTTATTTTAGAGATGAGGTCTTGCCAAGTGACCCGAGCTGGTCTCGAACCCCCAGGTTCAGGCATTCCTCCCGCCTCGCTCTCCAAGTGAGCCACCGCGCCTGGCTATTTTGCCTTATTTTTATTTATTTATTTAGTTTTGAGTTGGAGTCTCACTCTTTCACCCAGGCTGGGGTGCAGTGGCACATTCATGGCCACCACAGCCTCGACCTACTGGACTCAGGCAATCCTTCTGCCTCAGCCTTCCAAGTAGCCAGAACTACAGGTGTGCACTACCACACCCGGCTAATTTTTTGATTTTATAGTAGAGATGAGGTCTTGCCAAGTGGCCCCGCTGGCCTCGAACCCCCAGGTTCAGGCAATCCTCTCGCCTCTGCCTCCCAAAGTGCTGGAATTATAGGCGTCAGCCGCTGCACCTGGCTATTTTGCCTTATTATTAATTATTATTATCATTATTTTGAGTCGGAGTCTCACTCTGTCACCCAGGCTGGAGTTCAGTGGCACGTTCCCGGCCACCACAGCCTCAACCTGCCAGGCTCCGCGATCCTTCCACCTCAGCCTTCCAAGTAACTGGAACCACAGATGCACACCACCACACCCAACTAATTTTTTGATTTATTGTAGAGACAAGGTCCCACCAAGTGGCCCAGGCTG
>NW_007033805.1:57668-60186 GCF_000164805.1 Carlito syrichta
AGCAGGTCGAGGCTGCGGTGGCCGGGAGCAGCCACTGCACTCCAGTCTGGGCAATGGAGTAAGACTCCAATTCAAATAAATAAATAAATAAATAAATAAATAAAAGGTGGTAGATGGTGCGTAGGAGGTGTCCAGACCGCGAACTGGAAGTTCTGGCTCTACCACTGAAGCGCTGTATGCCTTTGGGCGAGTCATTTGAGAGCTTTCTGGGATGAGGCGCCTTATCTGTATTTATGCTACCTGATACCATAGTTACTAGGAGCACTTGAAATGTGGCCCGTGAGATAAAGGAACTGGATTTGTCATTTAAGTGTGGTTAGTGGCTGCCATATTGGACAGTAAAGGTTAAGAGACCTCAGGTTCTTCTATAAGAGAGGCAGCTGGGCTGAGTGACCTTTGCCCTGTAGTTCCGAAATGCTATTCTTGTATTTCAGCATAACACATACGTGGGTATATTATGAGTACAAATGTTTACTTCCTAAAGCAAAAAAGGATGTTTAAAGACTGCTAAATTATATACTTTTCACATATGGAGAATCTTACAGACGTCAGCCAGTTGGACACAAATACATGATGTTTTAGACCGTGTTGTATACCAGCAGTATAACTTTGGGCAAGTATTTAACCCTGTAAGAGGTTGTTTTCAATTTCAATTTTTTTTTTTTTTTTGAGTTGGGGTCTTGCTCTGTCGCCCAGGCTGGAGTGCAGTGGCACGATCATGGCTCAACACAGCCTCCCAAGCAGCTAGGACTACAGTTGTGCACCACCACACCTGGTTAATTTTTTTTATTTTTTGTAGGGACAAAGTCTAACTGTGTTGCCCAGGTTGATCTCCTATTCCTGGGCTCAAGCAATCCTCCCGCATCTGCCTCCCACAGTGCTAAGATTACA
The DNA here is from genome assembly GCF_000164805.1 of Carlito syrichta. Lineage (NCBI taxonomy): Eukaryota > Metazoa > Chordata > Mammalia > Primates > Tarsiidae > Carlito > Carlito syrichta. The sequence goes on from NW_007033805.1 coordinate 58,560, forward strand.
GGTGTGAGCCTCCACGCCCGGGCTCAAGTTTTAATTTTAAGAGTTGTGTAGGCCAGGTGCGGTGGCTCAAGCCTGTAATCCCAGCACTTTGAGAGACTGAGGCAAGAGGATTGCCTGAGCCCAGGGGTGTCGATCCTGGGCAACTTGGTGAGACCTTGTCTCTACAATATATCAAAAAATTAGCCGGGCGTGGTTGTGTGCACCTATAGTTCCATCTACTTGGAAGGCTGAGGCGGAAGGATCACCCGAGCCCAGTGGTCGATGCTGGAGTGGCTGTGAGTGTGCCACTGTACTCCAGCCTGGGTGACAGAGTGAGATGCTGACTCAAAAAATAAAGAGTTGTGTAAAGATTGAGATTATTTATTTGTTTATTTAATCATGATAGCTTCTGTGGCATGATCATAGCTCACAGTTGGCACGAACTCCTGGGCCCAAGCAATCCTGTCTCAGCCTCCCAAAGAGCTGGGATTGCAGGCATCAGCCACCATGCCTGGCCAAGGTACTCAAAGCACTACTTAGAGGGCTTTAGCATAGTGTCATGTTAATGGTCCCTTTCATTCCATCAAAAACGTTTGACGAACTAGTTGTTTGAGATCCAGCCCATACCAATACTTCCCGGCTCTGCGGTCTCCCCTTACCACCCTCCCTTCCTTCTTTTGGACATTTATTGAGCACCTGTGGTTTAAGCATTGCTGTCTTGGGGGCACAGTGATGGGAGACACAGTTGCAGAAGCTCTGGGGGTGCTGGGGACACGGACACGCGTATCAACTGTTACAGCCAACCATGAGCAAAGCCACGAGGGGACACGCCCAGGTTCTGTGCACCCCCACAGGGAAGGCCTGTGCTTGCTGTGGGGTGGGAGCTGACAAGGGGGGGACAGCCAGAAGGGCTTCCTGGGGGAGTTCACCCAGCAGCAGCAATACCTGCAGAGGCAAAGGGGTGGGAAGGAAAGGGCCCATTCCGGGAAGCACGAGGCACGCCCCGTGCCCAGAACACAGAGTGGCGCGGCTGAGTGGCAGGGGCAGGGTGAGGGAGCAGCCAGGGCCAGAAGGTTAAGGCCACACGTGCGGCGCTCCGGGTTCCACTCTGTCCTGAACTGTCCACACGAGAATCAGACTCACGGGCTGGAAAGAGCATCCCAGCCTCCTCACAGAAGGCGGACGGGGCCAGGCAAGACTGGAAGCAGGAATGTGACTTGGAAGGGTCCGCAAGATCAAAAGACGGGAGGCGCGGTGGAAGCAGGGAGGCGTGGGCGGCGGGCTTTCATGGGCTCGAAAGAACATTCGCACACACCTGCAGGTGGCTGGAGGGTGACAGGGAGGTGACGCCGAGACACCTGGGCTTCCGGCCTGAACAGGTGCGTGGAGCGCGACGCCTCGGCTGAGGTGGTGAGTCAAGAGGAAGATGTGGCTCGGAGGGCGTGTGGCTGGCGGGGAGGGACGCAGGCTCTGTTCCGGAGGGTGACGGAGGGCGGAGGGACAGAAAGCGAGGACGTGAAGGGACAGGTCGGGGCAGCTCTCTCCAAGAAGGGAGTGGGGAGGCTTGTGAGGAGGCAGACGTGTCTCTGCAGGCCCAGGGAAGGACTCAGGCGTGTGTGCACGGGGCCCCAGTGCCCCCAAGCAGCGG
>NW_007033805.1:60669-64755 GCF_000164805.1 Carlito syrichta
ATATACACACACACACACACACACACACACACACACACAAATATATATACTTGGCTTGGAGTCTCATTCTGTTGCCCAGGCGGGAATGCAGTGGCATAAATCACAGCTCACCTCGACCTCCCGGACTCAGGCGACCCTTCCTCCTCAGCCTCCCAAGTAGCTGGGACTACTGGTGTGCACCATCACGCTCGGTTAATTTTCTGTTTTTAAAATTTTTTTTGTGGAGATGAGGTCTCGCTATGTTGCCCAGGTCGGTCTCAAACTCCTGGTCTGAAGTGACCCTCCTGTCATGGCCTCCCAAAGTGCTGGACTTACAGGCGTGAGCCGCCACGTCTGGCCAGCAAATGAATGCTTTTAACACATAATTGCAATGCAAAATATTTGTGCTGTTCACCAGATAATTACAGAATTCACTTCAACTATTAATTCCTAACACATTGCAGTTAGCGTCATTTAGTAATGGGATGAAGTCGAAAGTTATACGATGAATGCCTTTGTGTAACCGTATCTTTGGAATGGTTGTGTAACCTCACTTGTACAAATGTCAGAAGCTTTGAATGAACGGGGCATGTGGGCCCCGTAAGCCACAGGTGTTGGAGAGGAAAGCACAGATGACTGAATTAAAACAGTTGGACAGATCCAGCTCATTAAAATACTTAGGACTGGCCAGTCACAGCAACTCATGCCTGCTATCCCAGCACTTCGGGAGGCTGAGGCAGGAGGACCAGCCTGGGTATCATACTGGGACCTGTCTCTACAAAACAAAACTTAAAACAAAATACCTGGGACAATGGAATTTGTGGCCTAAATGATTGTGAGAGGTTTAAGCAATGAGTTACAATTTCTTTTTTTTTTTTGGAAAGCAGGATTCATTGAGAGGACAGAAAACCCCTTAGAGGGGAGGGGACCCAAGGGCGTTGCCCGAGTTACGATTTCTTTTTTTTTTTTGAGTTGGATTCTCACTCGGTCACCCAGACTGGAGTGCAGTGGCCGCTCCTGGCCACCGCAGCCTCGACCTGCTGGGCTCTGGCAATCCTTCTGCCTCAGCCTTCCGAGTAGCTGGAACTACAGGCGTGCACTACCATGCCTGGCTAATTTTTGATTTATTGTAGAGATGAGGTCTCGCCAAGTTGCCCAGGCAGGTCTCGAACCCGCGGGCTCAGGCAATCCACTCACCTCAGCCTCCCAAAGGCGTGGGATTACAGGCTGAGCCACCGAGCCCGGCTGAGTTACGATTTCTATACCGCATTAGCAAGAAGGAAGTTGTCTTAGTCCATTTGTGCTGCTATAACAAACCATGGGTTGGGTAATTTTTTTTTTTAATTGCCCAGGCTGGAATGCAGTGGCACAATCACAGCTCACCTCAGCCTCAACCTTCTGAGCTCAGTGATCCTCCAGTCTCAGCCCTCCTGAGTAGCTGGGACTACAAGCACATGCCACCAAGCCTGGTTAATTTTTTTTATTTTTTGTAGAGACAAGGTCTCACTGTGCTGCCCAGGCTGGTCTCAAACTCCTGGCCTCAAATGATTTTCCCACCTTGGCCTCCCAAAGTGCTGGAATTATAGGCATGAGTCACCATGCCCAGGCAGATTGGGTAAAGTATAAATAAAAGAAGTTTCTTTCTCACAGTTCCAGAGGCCAGGAAGTCCAAGATCCAGGCAGTGGCTACTTTAGTGTCTGGTGCGGGCTGCTCTCGGCTTCTACGATGGGGTCTGTGGTTGCATCCTCCACAAGGCTGCTTCCTCGTGTGGTAGAGGGTCAGAGGGCAGAGGGCGGGATGCTGTGTGGATCCTTTTTCGTAAGGGCTTACCCGGGTTCAGGAGCCAGAAGCCCTCGTGGCCTCAACACCGCTCGTTCCTCTTAACACGAGCGCATGGGAGGTTTGGTTTCAGCCTGGATTTTAGAGGGACGCAAACACTGAAACCACAGCAGACGTGAGTAGAGGAGGGAGTAACAGACCATTGGAGGAGAGGCCATGGATAAGTGGGGTGCAAGCAACAAGATGAGGAAACCACATGGCCATTAAGAAAATGGTGCACAGTTGGCATGGTGGCTCACGCCTGTCATCCCAGCACTTCGGGAGGCAGAGGTGAGGGGACTGCCTGAGCCCGGGGTTTGAGAGCAGGCTGGGCAACTTGGCGAGACCTCGTCTCTACAATAAACCAAAAAACTAGCCAGGTGTGGTGGTGCACGCCTGTAGTTCCAGCTACTTGGAAGGTTGAGGCGGGAGGATCGCCAGAGCCCCGCAGGTCGAGGTTATGGTCTCTGTGAGCGTGCCACTGCACTCCAGCCTGGGCAAGAGAGTGAGACTCTGACTCGAAAAAAAAAAAAGAAAAAGAAAATGACATACACAGGCTGACCCCCCAGCTGGAAACTTCTGGATGAGAATGGGGCATAAACACATGGGCAGGTGGCTGCCGTGGCGCAGAGCTAAGGAGCCACTGTCGCTGAGAGCTCAAGCGATCGGAAGACCGTGTCTTGAGATCATGATCCCCAGGAACCTTGGAAATGACTCAGGGTAATGGTGGCCCCCACTTCAAGGCTTTACACTAATAACTTCTCCAAAACGGGGGCAGAAGAGGAAGGGAGAGAACAAAGCACCGGACACGTGTTGTCTTCATCCCTGACAAACCAAGACTGAGATTCTCTGGGCAGGGAAGAGCACCCCACAAAATCCTGGTTGGTGATACAAGTGCTCCAGGACATCAGCTCACCCCACAGAGCCTTCCAATCCACTCATCAAAGCCATCCTGCTGGCAGTTTAATGGCAGGTGAAACAAGACTGAACAAGGCAGCCTCTGCTGGGTGGTAAGCCCCTTCATGACAGTGTTTCTACTAGGAAAGCGCTTTAATAAAGAGACAACTTCCAGGACGACCCCAGGTTTTCAGTTACTTTGGTCCTTAAAGTTTTCTTTCAGGGGTTTTTATTTTTTTGTGTTTTTATTTTTTGAGTCGGAGTCTCACTCTGTCGCCCAGGCAGAAGGGCGGTGGCAAACTCACGGCCACTGCAGCCTCTACCTGTGGGGCTCAGGGGATCCTTCCACCTCAGCCTTCCTAGTAGCTGGAGCCACAGGCGTGCGCCACCACACCCGGCTACTTTTTATTTCTGTAAAGACAAGGTCTCACCAAGTTGCCCCCGCTGATCTGGAACCCCGGGGCTCTGCCTCCGCCTCCCAAAGTGTGTGTGGGCTGGCAGGCGTGAGCCATTGCCCTCGGCAAGGTGAAACTTTAAAGGCATAGTTTCTGCCCAAAGGTTTTGTTTGTGCGGGCTGACTCTTGGAGGCGAGGGAGAGCAAGGGACTGCCATCAGGGCCCCCCAGGCTCTGCCTAGAAAGAGGCGCCGCGGCAAAGGAGAGGCTGTCTCATCCCCTGGGAAGTCATCTGTGCACCTGGACAAGGACAGCTGGCCCTGGTGCGGAACCCGCCGGGCGTCCAAGGGTGGACCGCGCACTTTACACGCGTTGACTCATTCAGTGCCCCAGCAACCAGGAGGCAGGTGTTATCACCCGACGCCAACATCCAAGAACAGGAAATGGGCGAGCTGGCCGAGTCTCATAGCCAGCCAAGGGTGGAGCTGGACCTGAACTCAAACCTCGGTCACTCCAGAACCTGCAAGCTGGCGCTGGAAGGCGCCTGACGTTTGCCGGTGGGGGTGGGGACACGTCCAGGAAGCGGTCCTGTGTGTCGTCTACACGAACTCTTTTCTTCAGTCAGGAAACTGGAGGTCCGGAGCTGCTGGTCAGAGTCAGTGTTGAGTGTCTGAGGCCGGCTCCCCCCACCAGCCCTCACGCCAAGGGAGGCAGATCCCACCCCACCCCGGAGCTCTCCGGGGCATGTGCTGGCTGCAGGAGGAGCTTACCTTGCAGCGCTGAGGTCCTTTCCGTGTGTAATCCCATGTTTACCTCTGCTCCCCTGGGACTGCAGAGAAAACCACTGAAACAAGAAGCCGGCTTTCTTTGCCAGGGGCTGGTGGACTTAAAATCGGACGGTGGCCTGCAAGCTGGTGAACACGCTACGAAACAGCCGCCGAATTGCTAAGTGGCCAAGCCGCACGTGGGCGGTCTCTCCACACGAGCGCTCTTCCGG
>NW_007033806.1:0-1449 GCF_000164805.1 Carlito syrichta
AACACACACAGAGCAACAGAAAGAGAGAAAAAGTAAAAGGGCAGTGTTTGCAAAAAAAAAAGAAAGTTTCAGGAAGCATCTAATGTCTAGTATACTCTCTTGGACTTTAGAATCTATTCTGTTTTGCGTTCCTTGAGAAAAGCCTCTGAGTTAATAACTGAAGTGCCAGTATTTTATTGGGGAATACTCTCAGAACTGATAAGGAAATGGGAAAAGAAGCATTTGATAGAGAGAGAAGTTGAATAGAAAAGTGTTTATAACAAAGATCTCAGCAAATCTTTTGAGAAACTCTGAAACTAGATGGGCCTTCAGATTTGTCTCATACTAAGGCAAAGAAGTCAGGCCATTTTGCCTCTGCATCATCCACTCACTAAAAGTGTGCTGCACCTGGGGAGAGTGTGTAAACTTAAGCAAAGCAACTCCCTTTGGCAGAGGGCATTTGCTGGGAAAAGACTCGTCATTAGCAGCCAACCCTCCTGGCAGCTGAAGTAATGAGTGCCTCATTCCGGAAGGGGGATTTTGGGTAGCATATCACAGTGCTCACCACACTTGTCATATCTAGAGTTAGAAATATGGGCACACAATAGCCAATTGAAAAGCATAATCCTTGTTTTTAAATATCATAATGGTTAATTTTCTAAAGTTTGACTTAGGAGAATATCACTAAAAGAAAACAGGGATCACTGAAAACGTCACAGTTATACTGAACTTTTCAACGTCTTTAAGTAAAGAATCTCAAACTAAATATGAGCTATTAATCTATCACTGGAGAAATGATAACAATTTTCATCATTGTTTAGATACTAATAATGATTATTTGATTTGTAGCTTCTCAACATACTTCAAACTGAGAAAAGTCTGTATAAGTGAACTACAATGGTGCATAAATGATTTCAACAACTCCAGGTATCCCTTTAGGAAAGATCAGTCTATGAACTTGCATTTCATAGATAAAGAAGCAGTATTCTTTAGTGGTCCTTTTATTCATAAGGAAAAAAATCCTTTAGAAAATTATCCATCCAATTGTAGCAAGCCAGAAATGGAACCCAGAATTCACAAAATTTATAGAAATAAGACACTTAAACATCTGAGTTTTTATTAGGTTGAACTGGTCAGATTTTACTTTATGCACTGATGCACAATGCTACATCTGCTAGTGCACTGAGTTTTTTTGGAAATGTCTATTAATGCTATAAAGTTTTATGTTATATAAATATAATTTACAGGGAAAGATAGGACATTCACTATTTTTTTAAAGGGATACTAATTTCCTCCTTGAGATAAATGAATAAAAAGTGTTTTATTAAAAAATATGGCATCAGATATGCCCATGTTATTATCCTAGCTTGATATTATATTTTAAAAGATATTCATTTTATTCAAAAGATTTAAACACAGTCACAACTATTTTAAAGTTTTTTAGAGATTTGGAGAATGTAAAAATATTCT
>NW_007033807.1:0-1528 GCF_000164805.1 Carlito syrichta
ACCAAATACCTATATCAGAAAGAAAAAGGATCTCTAATAACAATGACTTCAGCTTCTTTCTGAAGAAACTAGAAAAGGAGAGAAAATTAAAACCAAATAAGCAGAATAAAAGAAACAATAAAAACCAGAGCAGAAATCGATCAGATAACCAAAAAAAATTTTTCAGTGAAACCAAAGGGTGTTTTTTGGAATCCATAAAGTTGCGACAAATCTAGCCAGACTAATCGCACAAAAAAGAAAGAGGCACAAGTCATCAATATCAGGAATGAGAGAGGAGACATTGCTACATTATAAAAGACTTTATGACCATAAATCTAACACCTAGGTAAAATGAACAAAGTCCTTCAAGCACACAAAATACCAAAGCTCGTCCAAGAAGAAATAAATAACTGGAACATCACTATTAAGTAAATTAAAATCTGGTTAGCAATCTTTTCCTAAAGAGAAGTCCAGGCCTCAAAAGCTTTCCTGAGGAAGCCCACCAAACACGTAGGAAAGAAACAAGATGAATTCTACACGAGCTCCTCCCCTGAAAGGAAGAGAGAACACCCCCAACTCACTCCATCATGCCAGCATCACTCTCAAACCAGAACCAAAGACATCACAAGAAAACCATAAACAGCAGCCCTCCATGTTCTCACTCATAAGCAGACTTTGAGCATTTACCGTAATCCTGTAAGAAAGGGATTGGCAGTAGTGGGATACCGCCGGGGTGGGAGTGGAGGTGGGGACACAACATCCATAAGCGTACCTGATCTCAACCCAGGTGAAGTGGGGACCCAAGGGAGGTCCAAACGGTACCTGTACGATGACCCCTTGTATACCTAATCCTGAATTGCACCCCCCATCTTTAAAATAAAATAAAATAAAAAACAGTATCCCTTGTGAACTTAGATACAAAAGTTCTTAGCAAAAGTTTAAGAAATCAGGCCCAACAATTCACAGAAAGAATACAACACAACCAAGTAGAGCTTATCCAGGAATGCAAGATTTAACATTTGCAAATCAGTCAGTATCACGTATCACATTAAGAGACTAAAAGAAGGAAACATCACATGCTCCTATCAAAAGATGTAGGAGAAAGCACTTGACAAAACCCAATATCCATTAGTGTTAAAACTGACAGCGTTGGTATTGGAAGCGCTGCTCATCTACCTAACAAAGGCCCCCTATAGAGACCTACTGCTAATATCACACATGATGGTAAAGGACCATGTGTTTCTTCTAAAACTAGGGACAAAGCAAGGCTGTCCACGCTTCCCACTTCTACTGAGCCCTGTACTAGAAGGGCTAGCCAGTACAATCAGGCAAGAAAAGTAAATACAGAAGCATCCAGAATGGAAAAGAGGTAGAATTGTCTTTATGGGCTGACAACATAAAATCATCCATGTAAAATCAGTGAACTCCATTAAAAAGCCACTAGAATGGGCCAGGCTCGGTGGCTCAGCCTGTAATCCCAGCACTTTGGGAGGCCGAGGCAAGTGCATTGCCTGAGCACATGGGTTCGAGACCAACCCAGGCAACTTGG
>NW_007033808.1:0-1406 GCF_000164805.1 Carlito syrichta
CGCACAGCTAATTTTTTGATTTATTGTAGAGATGAGGTGTTGCCAACTTGCCTAGGTTGGTCTCAAACCCCTGGGCTCATGCAATCCTCTCACCTTGGCCTCCCAAAGTCCTGGGATTACAGGCTTGAGCCACTGCACCCAGCTATTTTTACTTTTTAAATGTGGCCATTACAAAAACTTAAATTAGATATGTAGCTTGCATCACATTTATATTGGACAACAATGTGTTAGATACTACAGAGATGAAATGATAGGTCTCTGTAACTAACTGGTAGAAGGGTAGTAAGATTCAGATTTCTGAATTTAGTTTTGAGCAACTGGATAAATAATAAGTACCAACTGTTAAAAGCAGAAATCATCTGAGTTTAAAGTATTAACTGGACTCTGAGGAGACACATGTCTGGTACTCAGCTGTATATATAAAGGTTAGAAATCTAGAAATGTCCATGTTAGACAAATGCTAATATTTTATGTCATCAAAATTTAAATGATATCAAGGCCATGAGTATGAATCCAAACCCAGTATACAGAGTAGGAAGCAGGTCAAGAACCAACATCAACACCCCACCATAACTACATAAACATCCTATGAAAAGGCGAGAGAAAAGAATCAGGAGAATAGATCATAGAAGCATTTCAAAGGAAATCAACTTTAGTGGCCTCCTGAAGGAGTGGTCAACTATACCAAATGCTCTGAAGTGGTCAATATAAGGATACTGTTACTGGGCAATCTACCTTTGTCAAAGCTGTATCAGTTAAAAAACAGGGCAAGATGGCAGATTGGAAATAATTAAGCAGAGAAGAACTGCAATCAGTGGGTGTAAACAATTATTTTTGAATGTTTATCTTTGAAGAGAAGAGAAATAGGGTAAAAGCTAGAGAATACAGAAGGTCAAGGAAGAGTTTTAAACATTAAAACACACACATATACACACACACAAACACAGAGTGAGAGAGAGAGAGAGAGAGACAGACAACCAGCTGTAGGATTCGATCAAAATTGCTATTTTACAGGAAGAGTGCGTAAAAAGTACAAGGGATCAAGAGAGCTGACAATGACAAGTATGGTTGAAGCAATTCAGTAAATAAAAATGGAGAGGAGCAAAGATGGAAGGAAGTGATAGTAAAAAAATGCTAAGGTTGTGGTTAGAAAAGGCTATCCAGGTGATGACTCCACAGGGTATGATTAAAATGATGGCTCAAGGATAATCAAGAAACTAACTTATTAAAAGAGTTTTACACATGGGCCTAAAAATGTCACAGACTGATAGAGCTTGGAGCAGAAAGAAAAACTGAGTGTTAAGTGCCATCTTTTTTTGTTGTTTTTTTGAGTTGGAGTCTAGCTCTGTCGCCCAGACTGGAGTGCAGTGGCCGCTCCCGGCCACCGCAGCCTTGACCTGCTGGGC
>NW_007033809.1:0-1367 GCF_000164805.1 Carlito syrichta
ACACAGGAACATGCATGCATATCCCAGAATCTAAAAGATGAAGGGGAAAAAAAAAAAAAAGCCTGCTTGCTGTCTTTCTTCTCCAGTCTGAGAAGTGGCCAGGTGTCTGCTTCGGTGTTGACTTGGTTCCAGGAGTGGGGATTTTCCCAGTGCCACACCAACGTGCAAGGCACAGGCATTCCCACCAGACTGTCTTCTGCCCTGCCACGGCAGCTGATCCACTTCAGCATGCACAGATGAACTGTCAGCCTGAGCTGCTTTTTTCTCTGCCTGGCTGATGCTTGCTCTGCCACCATTATTTCAGCTCAAGTAGGACAATTATTATTTCAAGCTCCATCTAGATGATACTGTCCTGAGGGTTACTCTTTACCCATACAGACTCCTCTTTATAAACTTCTTGTAGGAATACCCTAAGAGCTCTTCATTAAATAAGCATGTGTGGCATTTTACTTTATTTACATGGAAGTGACAATATCTCCTATCTTAAAGAGAAGTACCTTTTAATAGAAAAAAAATGCTTGAATGAAATTAGTATGAATCGAAAATACTGGATGAATTGATGTTAAAACAATTTATATGTGCCACATTCCAAATTAATAAGTACAATTATTAGAAAAACACAACACTGAAATGTGTGTATTTGCAAAGTAAATTGCTTTCCCAAGATTCATATAGTGCCTTAATATGAGAAATCTCATTAATATGGGTGCTATGGGTCATAGCACCCAGCTGGGAAATATCTCACTCTTCTGGAAAATACCACCAACCCTTAACAAATTCTATTTTGGAAAGTGTCCTCTGGAGTGCTGAGGAAAAGACTTATTACTTGACTTCCCCAGTCTGTCTCAGTGGCAGGAGGCTAGTCCTACTTAAATCAGCCAGATCTTTGCTAGCCTATCTTTTTATGGCTAATACAGTATTGGGAGGGTCATGTTTTAATTTTGACTGAAAGCTTATGGGAACAATGACTTAACAAATAAAATCAAGGTGGCAAATTAGAGGCAATGTACCTCTCTCCTACCCTACTTGACTGGCTTTGTGTATAAAATAAACAGAGTTCCAGATTCTGGACATGTCAGATTCTAGAGATCCTGGGACTGACAACTTTCTCAAGGCACAAGACACAGCAGATCAGATCTTTCGAGTGAGTGGCTACTATCTGAAAAGCACTGTGCTGGGCTTACCTAGGAACATTCCAGTTGATTTATCCCCCAACAATTGGCAAAAAAACAGAAAACCCAATTGAAAATGTGGAGACAGGTTAAAAACTCAATGTGAGAAAAATATGAAAATGTAGGAAATCATTATCATCATTAATGAACTTCCCTCGATGGAAAGCATCAACACAATTTCAAGACAATACAAAA
>NW_007033810.1:0-1269 GCF_000164805.1 Carlito syrichta
TCTCACCTGGTTTTTGAAGAAGGTTGTAGAGATGAGGTCGTAGGATAGACGCAGGAGTAAAGAACAGAAACGTGGGGCTGACCTCACCGATTCCAGCTCACTGGGAAGAGTTCCATAGCTCCAGGCGACTGATCAAAGCTTCTGAAGACATGCTTTTCCAAGGACTGTGGCTGATGTTACACTTAGGGATGCTCTCCAGGAAAGGAGGGCTGCGTAGTCCTCCAACTGATATCTACTCCACGAAAGACACCTAGATATTTAGGGGGAAAAACTGCTGATCAGACTAGGCAACGCCAGGGAAGTTCCATCCATGCAAGTGGAAGTCATATACATTTGGCACCGGCAGGGCACAGATGCCACCGCTGCATGACACCCACGTTCAGGCCCTCTTCATGAAGTCTCCTGTGGGAGGCCAGGGAACAACGAGATTTTCTGAGCCTGCACCACACTGTCGCTCCGAAACAAATATCGATACATGGGCAGAAGGGCGGTTTCCATTTGGAGGTAGACCCATGGGATAGCCCAAAAGTATGCCAACCCTACACTTGAGGAATAGAAGAAAACATACAGTCAAAATAGAAGGCGATAAAAACAAGCTTGGTTTTGTTACTGTTTCAACTAAGACTGTGGTGTGATCAACATGAGAAATTGTGTTACTTCAGTGAGAATTTCCAGCAAGACTATAAGACTGTGACAGGATAAATTTTAATATGGAATTTAATAAGGAAGGAAGTAGCCGCAAATACCAAAACTGAATTTGGAGAATGCCGAGACCCGAAAAGCCATGTTGTCATGAATTCACTGACTAAACACACTAGTCAATCAGCTAGTTTAGTCAAAGGGAATTTTAAAATCCTTTCATATATTCCATTTAATTAAGAAAAATATTTTATCATGATTTGCATAATACTTTAAATGAGAAGCTTTTCCTTTTTCTTTGAGTGCCTGTGAAAGAGGTCCTATGTAGAAGCAACATTCTCTGTGGATACAATTGTTCAATAAATGATATTTATTATATGTTTAGTTTGTAGAAGGTAAATAAGTAACATTCATAGATTTAATTTGTGTCAGGTATATGACCAACACATATTTTCATAAAAATGTTATGTAACTGTTACAAAAAGTTATTCTCTTCCTCATTCTCCGATGTAGAATAGGCAGAAAGTAGTAAAACACTCTGACTGAGATCCCACCCTAAGTGACCAAGGTGGAATTCCAAGCCACACAGTCTAAATTCAGAGTCTGGGCGCCAATTCTGAAGGCTAGAGA